>NC_087355.1:84665909-84968939 GCF_030014295.1 Loxodonta africana | reverse complement strand
TTCTTTGGTCTTCCTTTTTCATTGTCCAGCTTTCACACACATACAAGGCTATTGAAAAGACTGTGGCTTGGGTCAGGCACACCTTAGTCCTCAAAGTGATGGCAAATTTAGTCCAGCTGATTCTAAGGCAAAGCTATAGGATGGATCCTAGATAACTATTGGGAAACAATTTAGTCCCCTGAGCCAGGGTTTTATGAACCACCAAATGAAGAAAATGATACACTTCATACCAAGTAATGGGCGTCAGATAAGCTAATGGATGTGAATATTGTTTTAACAATCTGCAAAAATAATAATTAGTATTACTAATCATACAATTATCTCATCTATTTCTCCAAACACATAGTACTAGTTTCTCCTTTTAACAGCCCTGTGAAGTAAAAATAGTGCTTATCTCCAGGAAAGCTGGCCTAGAGAGAGACCAGGCAACTTGTCACCAGTCACAAAGCTAGAAACCAGCGGAGCCAATACATGAATCCAGGAACTTCTGTTGCTAAAGGTTAAAGTTATGGCTACTAAGTATGTGGCCAGTAGAATTCTAGCCCACAGGGCAGTTCTAGCCAAAGGATTTGTGTTAAAGGGCAGGCCACATACAGGGCTATCAACATTTAAATGTCTGTTGCCAAATAGAGTTAATAAAATATGTGAGAAAGCAGATCCTCCCTGGTTGACTTACCTCCTTCCCTTTCTCTGTCTTCCTCTGAATCTAAGAGCTGTCATTACTGACGTTTATTTATTATGGTAGCAAGACCTGGGTGTTATAACACTGTTCTATTACTTTCCATCCTGCTTTGTCGCAAATGGAAAGTTCTTTTTCTCTTTTCCATCATCATCTTCATATAATAGACATTGAAGAGGCTGGAGCAGAAGTTGCTAGGAGTGATTCACATCTATTTTACAATCCCTTTACCGCTATGAAGACGAAGCTTCTCAGATGACCCTGAGAATGACTTTACACGTTGGGGGTCTCTGAACCTGTGACTTATTGGGCTATTCCTATGGTTCCAAAAATGTACAAGACAAAAAAGGATGAAAAGTCTGTTTAAGATTTGATTTCTCTACATGATTATAAACTTAAAAAATATTCATTTAGATGGTACCTGGCTACCGCTACTGACCACTCTGACTGGGATCACAAATAGAAGGTCCCAGGTAGAATGGATAAAAAATGTAGAACAAAATGCAAATTAAAAAAAAAAAAACCAGACTTACTCCTCTGAAAGGGAATAGAGGAACCTCAGAGACTATTGCCCTAAGACAACCTTCTAACTTGAAACTATAGATAGTCCTGTAGGCTACTTTTCAGCCAAATAATAGACAGGGCTATAAAATCAATAATAACATCCTTGAAGAATGTCCTTCTTAGAACAATCGACTGTAGGAGACCAAAAGGGCAACACTTGCCCAAAATCAAAGATGAGAAGACAGAGAGAGACAGGGAAACCAGGCTCATGCAAATGGGGAACCCAGGAAGGAAATGAGGAGAGTGCTGACATATTACGGGGATTGCAACCAAGGTCACGAAACAATTTGTGTAAGAATCATTGAATAGAAAATTAATTTGCTATGTAAACTTTTACCTAAGGCTCAACAAAATGTTAAAAAATATATATATTGATGTGATGATATGGTCTGACATGTCTGTCTGTCCCCTGCTATTCTTACTTACACAAGACAGAGGCTAAAGCACCATACTTCCTTTCCGCTTCCCTTTCTCCATCTCTTGATAGCAGAGACCACATAGCAGAGCTGTTGATACGTTTACACAGATACAGACACCTGCAATCTAACATAGGCAAATTCCCTTACATGCGTATGTCCTAACACATGGTAGATCTACACAACCACGCGCAGACTAATGCGTGGTCCTATGAAGACAGCATCAGCCTATCTATTGTCATCCATGGAGCTTTCATTGGCTGATTTTCAGAAGTCTGGAAGCTCTGCTGAAATCTATCCACCATGGGTGACTCTGCTGGTATTTGAAATACTGGTGGCATAGCTCCCAGCATCAAGCAGCACAGAAGCCACCCACCACAGTAGGCCAAAATGACGGATGGGTGGTGGTCTGTCATCTAGCAAGCACTTAATGATATTAATAGTAATCACAAAAACTACTATTATTATAAAACTAAAAATTGTACAGAGTACTCATGATCACTTCTCAACTCCATGTTCACCATTTGTCCTGAAACTCTATAAGCATCTCTAACACATCTCAGAGGAGTGTACACTTCAATATCACAGGCACAAGTTCTAAATTTAACTCTGCCCTTAAGACCTTTGTCCTTGAAATCAAAGCGAACTGTGTTTTTGGCATTGCTGAGGCTCAACATTATTAAAAGGACATGGATACAGATTCACAACACCCTTCTGGTTTCATTTCTGGCAACTTGCTATTTCATATGGTACAAATAATCATAAAATTAAATAGCATCCACTTATAATTTTATAGCAATTGCTCATGTAGCCTTTGCCAGGTTTCCCATAATAACTTCACATATAATTAGTATGTAATGTTCAGGCATAAATAACACTCTAATTAGTCTGTAAACTGTAATTATAATATCCTTACAGGCAAGGTGTGTATATGTGTGAGTGTATGTATGGGTGAACTTAGTCTGAAATAATGCAGGCTTTTTATTAAAGAAAATGAAGAAGGGGAATTATATGGATTCCATGTGTAAACTATTTTCAGTGCTATTAAAGAATAAGTAAATTAGATAACACTCATTTATTGAATTTCTGTGTCCTTATCTTATACTCGGCAATAGCTATATGTATGCAGTGGCAATAACTAGTATAAGTATTGCTCCTTACAAGTGAGCCTGTGTCCACTGGCCACTTTATCTTTATACCAACCTCCATCCACCATCCCTCAATAAGCACCAGTTATGCAAAGAAGACATGGCCTCTGGCTTTATAAAGGTCACTTTTAATGTCAAGAATGAAAACGACATCATTATATAACATAAATATTATTGTAAAACTCTTTTTCCAGATGAAGAGATGAATTTAGAAATTGCTAGCTAATCCAAAGTCATAAAAATGATGATCTTGAATCTGAATCCTGGTTTTCAGATTAAATCCTTATGTTCTTTTGATATCACCGTTCTAAAATATGAATCAATGTATTTGGAAAAAAAATAATTAGGAAGCAGTGGCCCAAGCAACCAAGAAGTTAACCTCCTATGTCTCAAGTCAAGTATACAAGAAGGGGAAGAACTTGACAACTTAACAAGAAGAAGGAAGGAAGGGGAAGTGATGGGCAGGTACAAATTTATATTCTTTTCAAAGTGCTGACCAGAAAAGGTAATGAAGGAGACACAAGAAATAATAACTTTCCTTATTTTATAAAGGAAACATCCTTCTGGCAATTAATAACATTGAGGTATGAATGGCTACAGATGAAAAGGGCTAAGAGGGATTGCATGAGTCTGATTATAGCTAAACTTCCCAAAAAAAGCCAGAGAAAGACATCAAAAGAGTTCAATGTGATTAAGGCTGAGACAATATTAGCTTTATTCTAATCCACAGTTAGCTCCCAGTAGGATTTTGGTCAGAAAGACAGTTCTATTCCAACATCTATTAAACCCAAAGGATTATTCTGAGGGGGACCTATTTTCTTCGGCGTCTTAGTGGTTTGTCTTTCGTATGCCTGGGATCATAATTGGTTGGATTCATTTATTCGTTTACAATTTACTGGTTGTCATGATCACTTGTGGCCTTCTAGTATGAGTCCTGTTTATTAGGAAGCTTTAATTTCAGCAATCGCTTCAGCTGTGCAAGCCAAGAATAGAGGCAATGAATGATACATTTTAATAAAATTCTCATAAAGTTTAGCGCCAGGGAAACCTGATGTTCTCCTTTGTGGTATCATATGAACGTGTCAAATATAAGAAATGAACAGATGTTTGCCCTTTGTGGGAATGGTTGAAATATGCCAGAATTTGGATAAATTTAATCAATTCTATCACTGGGTCAATAAGACATTTGTGAACACCTTCTACATGCTTGGGGGAAGGTGTTAAGCCAATGGCAACACAGTAAGCTCCTCTCTTGGCTGTTGACATGAAACTCCATGCTCAAGATATAACTGCAGCTTGGGGGCAGGCTTGGGTCAGTGAAGTATAAGCCAGTCATACACAGCCAGGGGATTCAATGAACACAGGGCATTGCCAGATCAAAAAACGTCGAACGCCAGGGAAAGGAATCTTTTGTTTTCTGGCTCAGCATCCATCCCTCCTTCTGTCTTCTGATAATGTGGTAACTGCACCCTCGTTTCAGTAATTTAAGTAAGAGTATGTGTGGGAGGTGTAGTCATCTGGGAGCTCTGGGCTGAGGACACTCAGAATGTGCTTTACAACCAAGTGTGGGTCCTTGACCAAGACCGTGGAAAGAGCAATGTGAGGTAGATGGGACCCAATGAGACGCCAGTTCAGAGAACTGATATTCTCAGAGCCAGAGAGGGCTGTAAATGAGAGGCTGGCAGGTGAACTCAGGTGTATCAAACAGTGTTGATAGCAAGTGACAGAATTCAACTCAACCAACTTAAGTTAGAGTCTCGCATGACTGAAAAGATCACATCTAAGATTCGTTCCAGTCTCAGCAGAATCAGGAATTCAAATGATGTCTCTCTCTGCTTTGAATTTACTCTCCTCAGTGATTCTTCTATTCTCAGAAACACTTTTTCCCAGGAAAAAATGGTCACAATTAATACTAAGACCGTGCTTTACTGGCTTAGGCATTCCAGAGTAACAAGAGGACCACTTTCCCAAGAGTTCCAGAAACACTTCTGGGTAGGTCTTTCATTGCTTCCATCTTGGATCTGATTCCCGGATCTGACTCCATTAACATTGCCAGGAAGTTACAGCATCCAATGCTGGTGGTATGTTAACCACACGGACTTAGTATGGGAAGATCAGGGTTCCCAAAGTCACACCAGGGTGCTGTTACCATGTTATCAGAAGAGAGAGAAAAGAAGGATGGATGCTGAGCAGGCAAATACGTCCTCCAAGGGAATTATCAACCTTCTCTACCTTTGTTTCTCTTTTTCTCTCTCACACACACTTTAGTCTATAAATACCATTAAAACGTCTCTACATATGGTTAGAAAAAAAGCTAGGACTCCAATAGACAAGTAGTCAAGGATAAATGCGGATAAGTTTCCAATGAGAAAATGCAAATGCTTAACTGCATATGGGAAAACAAAAATAAAAACATGAGGTCAAAGGAATAAAAATTGGAACATTCATGAGACATGCTTCATCTTAATCTAGCAATAGTTTTATAAAATTAATAGCTGCTGTAAGTATAAATTATTACCAGTTTCTTTGGAACATGTATTCTTCAATTTATATCAATAGACTTAAAAAGTATATTTAGACATATTGATCTAGTAGTACTGACTTTTGGAAACTAACTTAAGGAAATAATCCAAAAGAAGAAAAATATCTATATAAAAAGGTTAGTTTGGTGTTATGTATCACAGCAAAAATGAAGACCATAAGAAAAGAAACATCAGGAAGGCTTGGTTTCTTACAGCAAATATTATTAAGTTATCTTGAGCAAGTTACTCAGAGTCCCAATTTCCACATTTGTAAAAACAAGTTTTATTAATAAGAATAAATGGATAATGTGTATAAGGCACCTAGTACAGTGAACATAGTAGGTTGAGAATTAAGAGTTTTTATTATAAATAAAATAACAATTAAATTTAATTGTATATAGTACCAAGAAGGAATTCCTGCACATAAATTTAAAAAAAATGAGGGCTCCCTCTTTATTACCACTCTTGTGTTAGGGTAGTTGGTTTGATTAGATTTTTCCCTCTATTTTCCAAATTTCCTTGACCCTACATCTCATGGGGTGTTTTGTGATTCTCAGGCTAGCTAATGTGTGGGAAAGTAGTTTACAAAAAGGATAGTGCCATACTGAAGTGAGGAGTGAGGATAACGATCATTTCAACGGACTGAGAACAGCAGGGAACTTGCCACACTAAACTACCATGATCACCAGAGGAGATCTTTGTTGTTATTGTTAGTTGCTGTTGAATTGGCTCTGGCTCATGGTGACCCCAGGCACAACAGAACTAAATGATGCCCAGTCCTGCCCCATCCTCACAATCATTCATATGCATTCATTGTTAGGGCCACTCTGTACCTTGAGTGGCTTCCAACCTAGTGGACTCATCTTCCAACACTGTAGCAGGAAACAGTCTGCTCTAAAAATAAAGTCTATTAAAAAGGAGAGAAAAAGGGAAGGAAATGAAGAGAAGGGACATAAAAAAAGAAAACAGGGTAAGTTAAAAGTTTCTAAGAACTCAAGGTTCTTGCCAGATGGTTCCTAAGAAAAAAAGGCCTAAAACTACTTAGAGAGGATTTTCTGTAAGGCAAAGTTAGTTCTCCAAAAAATTCTTATCCTGATAAGTGCAAATGAAATATAAAAATAGACATTGTTATAACATTTCCTATATGATCTCATACATTCAAACTTCAGACAAAAACTGGAAATATTAAGTGGAACTATCAAAATACGGGGGGCCTAATCTGATGAGAGGAGCCATGGTGGTGCAGTGGTTAAGCACTTGGCTGCTAATCAAATGGTCAGCAGTTTGAACTCACCAGAGGCTCTGTGGAAGAAAAGACCTGGCAGTCTGCTTCTGTACAGATTACAGCCTAGGAAACACTATGGAGCAGTTCCATTCTGTCATATAGGGTCACTATGAGTCGGAATTGACTTGATGGCACACAACAATAACAACAACAATGTAATGCAGAAGGAGCCCTGGTGGTGCAGTGGTTCAGTGCTCAGTTGCTGATTGAAAGGTCGAAGGTTCAAATCCACCAGCAGCTCCATGGGAAAAAGACCTGGCAATCTGCTTTCTTAAAGATTACATCCAAGAAAACCCTATGGGGCAGTTCTATTCTGACACATGAAGTCACTGTGGGTCGAAATGACTCAACAGCACCCAACAACAACAAATCTGATGCAGCCCTCCTTAAAGATGGTAAGTTTGCTGGTTGGAGTTCAAGTGCTTCCCTGGGCCTACACAAACGTCTTTCATAGCATTGTTCACATTGTATAGCCGTTAGATATTACTGTGTCCTTCTCTGTTCCAAGACCCAGAATAGTTTGAAGTCAGGGATTATGATTCATCTTGCTATCCTCCATGCCTAAGTAACTGCTTCACACACAGATGGTGCTCAATGGGTTTCCTATTTCTCTCCTCCTGCTTCAAACCCTGACTCTGTCACTTGTTGTTAGTTGTTGTCAAGTCTTCTCTGACTCATGGTGACCTTATGTATAACAAAAGAAAATGTTGCCCAGTCCTGCACCATCTTCATGATCACTGGTACATTTGAGCCCCTTGCTGAGGCTATTATGTCAATTCATCTCACGTTCACTGACCCTCTACCAGACATGATGTCTGCCACTTTACTTACTTGTTGTGTAATCCAGAATAAGTTACCTAATTACTTAAACTTTCTTTTTCTCAGTTTCCATATCTGAGATCAGACATAGAAATAATTATAACCACTGAAACAGGGAGTTAATGCCAGCAGTATTTGAAATAAGATGTAAAAATGAGTAATACAGTACCTAGCCCTGTGTTGAAAATAGAATCATTGCTACAGCTTAGAGGATATACCAAGATGAATAAGGCACTTTCCCTGATTTCAAAGAACTTAAGAGATAGCAAGGGGCAAGGCAAATGCAAAACAAGCTGGTACGTGGAAAAGAACTTTAACGTCAGGCATGGGCTGGAAAGCTGTGTTGGCCACTTACTGTGTGATCTTAGCCTGTTACTTAAAATCTCTGAATCTCCTGGATAGCCTCAGCAAATGGAGAGCATAATAGTTAACTCAGAGGGATGCTGTAAAGGTTAGAGATACTGTGGCTTACGGGCTTTGCAAAACGTACAGCATATTGTAGATAGTCAAACATAGGAGGTATTATCGTCATTCATTCAATTATTATGAACCCATAAAAGCAATAGTCCAAGAACGTATATGACATATGTCACTGGGGACATCATAAATTAAATGATGTTGTGATAGCTCAGCGGAGGGAGAGGAGCATTTTGTTGGAGAAAGGAGGACAGGAAAAATAGTAGAATTTCAAGAAAAAGATTAAAATGGAGAAAATTTCAAGCAAAAGAAGGGCTCGAACAAAGCAATGGCTTTAGGAAAGTTGGTATGGACTCAAGTATCAATTGTTTGTTTTCTAACTTGGAGTGTACAAAGCACAATAATGGAAGATATAGAAGTTTTGAATTAAAAGTTAAGGTGATGGTGTTTGTTCTCTCTACCGTTTTGAGAGCAGAAACAGTGGTTACTGCACCTGTGTTTGGGAAGAGTCATCGAAGTGGTCTACAGATTTCAAATGTATGGAGATACTCCAGGGGCAGGACGAACAGGTAGAAGAAAGTGTCAATAGCTCAGCTAATAATAATAATTATTACAGTGACAGCAAAAGCTAACTTTATGGGCATTTACTACGTGCCTGGCAAACGTGCTTCAAATGCATTATTTTTTAAATCCTCATAACTATTCACGATTGAATTTGTATTTTACAAATGAGGAAACCAAAGCTTACAGAGGTTGACTTAAGCTCCAAAGCCACACATCAAGTTCATGTCAGGCCCAAGATTCAAATGAGGCATCCTTCATACCAAAACCAACATTCACAGAGGTTCTCAGACATGGAATGGCATTTTTAAAATTCTAAGTGAAGAGATACTTTAAATCAAAGGTACGGCCATGAGGACATTTCCTAGGCTTTCAAAAGAAAGAAACTACATTGTGCTTGCATTTGTGTCCAGCCCTGCAGCATAAATTCCAATAAGCTAAATACATGTCGATTTGCTACATAGCAAACCTGTAATGTGTTTGTTGAATGACTGAGTGAATAGCTATGCATAAATTCTGCCAGACCCGTTAGGCAAAGAAGACGCTGGCCCCAATAGCACGAGGTTTATCCCCTAGCTCGGAGTTCTCCTATGCCAGGAGGAAAGAGATTGAGAGAGAAAGATAACATCAGGCTTGTTCCTGGAGCATGGTATGACAATTCTGCCCATGTTTCTTTTATTTGTAAAATTCTGCAATGATTCCTCACTGTCTGCAAGACAAAATTCAGCCTCAAGAACATGAAAGAAGAGGCCCTTTGTAACACGGACCCTGGTTAGCTTTCAAGTCTTAATATCTTCTGCTCCCCTGTCTACCTGGGGCCCACATGCTGACTATTTTGGTATCATTAAAACATGGCGTATCTCTCTATGTGTCCTCAGCTTTTCACAGGTCATGTCTTTGTGCTCGGATATGTTTGCACATTTTTGTGCAGTTTTACCTGGCAGATCAAGGACTTCTCCCCTGCCGTCTCCCTTATGGACCCTTCCTGGGACCCTTTCCCACAACCGGTACCAGCACATGACGGTAGCGCTGCCTTTTCCAGCACATGTCTCCTCCTCCCTCCACTCCTGTTGCTCCCTGTGCTGTGAGCATCTTGTCTGCATCCTCAGCTGCCAGCATGGTGCCCTGCCCATCAAATACACACTCAGTAATTATTGAGTTGAAACACTTACCATAGCGCTGAACACTAGTCATTGTAAATGTATTTATTCACTTGTATGTGCTCCTCAATCCAACTGTACACCAATTGGAGGTAGGAAAATTGTGCCATTCAACCTAGTATCCATAGTTCACAGATGCTCAAAACTGCTTATTTACTGACTGCATAGTAACCCCGTTGCTGTTAGTTGCCTCAAGGTTGGAATGATATCCTTCAGCGTTTTTATCTAGAAACTTCATGGTTCTGGCTTTTAAATTTTACTTGTGATGCATTTTTAATCGATTTCTGTATATGGACTAAGTTAAGAGCTGAGATATTTATTTAAGATAAAACGGAAATATACGCCCTCGAAAAGATGTGTGCAGGAATAGCCACAGCATCAATATTTAAAAGAGCCAGTAGCCAGGAAGAAAACAAAGGTCCACCAATGCAGACAAAATCAATAAATTCTGGTATATTCATACCAAGGGATATCATTCAGCGATAAAAGGAACATAAACCAAAACCAACCAAACCAAACCCAGTGCTGTTGAGTCGATTCCGACTCATAGCGACCCTATAGGACAAAGTAGAACTGCCCCATGGAGTTTCCAAGAAGCGCCTGGCAGATTCGAACTGCCAACCCCTTGGTTAGCAGCCGTAGCACTTGACCACTATGCCACCAAGGTTTCCAAAAGAAACGTAGTCGTTAAATATGCAGGACCATGCGTGATCTCAAAAACATTACGCTGAAGGAAAGAAAGTATACATAAAAAATATATATGGTGTGATTCCATTTATGAGGGAGTTCAGGTGTATAGGAAACAGTCTGTGGTGCTAGAAACCAGGAAATATTTAACTCAGCAGGTTGGGTGAATTGACTGGAAGGGGGATGAGGGAACTCTCACTACAAAGCTTATTTTGGATGGTGGTGACATGGATGTATATGATTGCTGAATATCAACAAACTGAACAATTAAAATCTATATATTGTACCTCAATAAAATAGAGTAAAAATAATAAAATAGGATATAAAATAAAATATAAAACAAAACAGAATAAAATAAAAAAAGATCAGAGTGATTGGCCACCTTGGTTTTTTACAAAACTCCGCCATTGAATGAAAGTACTTGAGATATGTCTTCAGTGACTACTTTCAGAAATTTCTACTTCCCCTCCACTGATTCTGACCAGGGTCAGTCTTCACTTTGGTCACCCCCAAGCTAAAATTCTCCCTCGTCTGGCTGCAGAGTGAGAGCCCTGCTGCCCAAGATATTCACCAGCCCTAGAAAGCTGCCTATTACTAAACATCGAACATCAGCAGCTCTACCTCCCTCTAGCCCCAGCCTTTGGAGTTCACTTATCTTCTAAAAAATAATAAAATTGTGAGTTTATTTTATTCTGGAATGTGTCACTGATAAAATTGAGGCTCAGAGAAGTTCAATAGCTTTACAAAGTCACAGGAACGGTATTTATTAAGCAGTAAAACTCAGCACAAAGTCTGTAGGAGTACAAAGTCTGTGCTCGTTCATTCCACTTTACCACATGACCTGGAAACAAAGCAGACTTCCGGAGTTGTTGTGCACGCGTTCACGTTCTGGAGGCGGTGGGCCAACAGACTCTCGCCTGCTTCGCAACAGAGCAGACCGCAGTCCTTCAGGTTGTTATGTGTATCAGTGCAGAAATGCTAATTAACTCACAGCAATTTGAGAAAGATTATATTAATATACTGTGTATTAGATATATTTTATGTCTCTGTGTCCCAAAGTAGTAGTCAGTTTAGTGAGCCTAATTTCCCTTTCGGTTCACTTAGTTTTAAGTATTGTTACTCAATAAGTAGTAATTCATAAAGCGTCTAATATGTGAACATCCCAGAGTTAAGTACTGTGCAGAAAAAAGAAAAAAAGAACATGAGACCACAAGAGAGAATTCTACTACTCGGCACATATTATTTTGTTTAAAAGTACTGCTTCTTTCTGCCAACCTATATTCAAAAAATATAAGGCAATATGTCACCTTTCTCCATTTATAATTGAGTTTTGGAGGTAAGATGTTTAAAGGTATTTTCTATTTACTTAGTCCAAGTTTTTTATATTGCTTTATCAACTATTTTTAGAAAGATTTTTCCCCCAGTGGCTTAACAGATAAAGTTACCCCTGTATTCTTCAACAAGAATCTCAAACATAACTGGAGAATTAGGACAAAACATGATAGCTGAGAAGAATAAAATTAGAGGTAGCCTAGTCCACAACATATATTCCAAAGTTTTCTGTAAACTTGCTACAGTTTGGCAGAAAATGTAGTTCTGACCTTTCTAGTAGTTTGTTTCAAAGAGGGAAAACCACATGCTGTACTTTTCACAGTTTTCATTACATTAAGAAAAACAGCTCCTTAGTATGAACGTAATTATTACTGAGTCATTATCTCCTAATAAATAGGAAACTGTAATGTAATAGAAAAACATTTTAATTGTATCATTAGGAGGAGCTTTTGTTTTTTTTTAATGTAAATTCTTCAATAAGATAGACAAAATAACATCATAGCACAAAACACAGATAGTAGTAGTAGAATTGTTTTACATTTAAAGTTTTTTGTTTTTAATTTGACTCCCTCTCAACAATACAAACCCCATCAGGGTCAGAGCAAGGACTTCATTTGTCTTGTTCACAGTTGTATTTTTATACTCAGGTCAGGGCTGGAATACCAAAGGTAATTGACAAATGTATGTTGAGTGCATGAGTGAATGAATAAACAAATGACTAGATAATCATCAAATAGTTTAGGAGATTCCACAATGTACATGATGGAGACAAGTTATGAAACCTTTGTGAGACATTTCCTCATCTCTAAATGAGGTAGACTACAACATATCCCAGAGACTCCTAATGCCAATTCCATGGCATATTTTAAATAATAGACAGAGATGAATGACAGCTCTTTCCTTCATTACTATAGCTACCTCTTAGGCCAAGTGAGGAGGAGGAGGAAGAAGAAGAGGAAGAGGAGGAGGAGTAAGGTAGACACAGGGAGGGGGGAGGGAGCAAGAGAGAAAAAGAAAAAGAGAAATTGACTCTAAACGGTCATAATCTGAAGAAAACAAGAAAGAAATGCAGTCAGTTCATTGAGCAAGTAAACATTCATTCGTTTATTCAACCACATAGTGTTAAATTAGGGGACCTGCCAAGGTTATGTCAGAGTTTTCCCAGGATCTGACACATCTGCTGAAATAAATCACATTTTATTCTGTCTTAGTCATCTAGTGCTGCTATAACAGAAATACCACAAGTCAATGGCTTTAACAAACAAATTTATTCTCTCACAGTTTAGGAGGTGAGAAGTCTGAAATCAGGGTGCTGATTCTAGAAGAAGTCTTTCTGTCTCTGTCCACTGTGAGGGAAAGTCCTCATCAATCCTCCCCTAGGCCTTGGAGTTCTCAGCACAGGGACCCCAGGTGCAAAGGGTGAGTTCTGGCTCCCGCTCTTCTTTCTTGGTGGTAGTAAGTCCCCCTCTGTCTGCACGATTCTCTCTTTTACCTCTTGTAAGATAAAAGGTGATGAAGGCCATAGCCCAGGGAAACTCCCCTGACATCAGATCAGGGCTATGACCCGAGTAAGGGTGTCTCATTCCACTCTAATCCCCTTCAACACAACCTAATCTTGCCTCATTAACCACAGGTAGAGATTAGGATTTACGACACATACAATAATTATATCAGATCACAAAATGAGGACAACCATGCAACACTGGGAATCATGGCCTAGCCAAGTTGACAAACATTTTTGGGGACACAATTCAATCGATAACATTCTACCCTTTTGCTCCCCAAAATTCATGTCCTTGCCACGTGTAAAACACTTTCACCCCATCATATCATCCCAAAAGTCTTAAATTGACCCCAAGTCCAAATTCCATCCTGGGGCAAAATTCTTCATTTGTCAACTTGTGAAATCTAGAATACAAGTTATCTGCTTCTAAATTGCAATGGTGGAACAGGCACAAGGTAGACATTTCCATTACAACTGAGAGAAATGAGGGGAAGAAAATAAGAACAGGCACCAAACAAGCCAAAAACTCAGCAGAAAAATTTACATTATCTCTCAAGCCTTGAAAATAATCCTCTTTCCTCTAAGACTATCTAGGCAGTGGCCCGGCCCTCCAGATTCTGGGCGTTGGCGATGCTCTCTGGATTCCACATGGAGCCCCTTGGTCCTGGGCCTTAGCTTTGCCTTCTGGGCCCACTGGGACAGTAGTTCTGCTCCCTCTGCGTTAGGTGGTCCCATTCTCCTAGTACGTCTTAGTGGCCATCCTACCCCCTAAGCCCCAGCAGACCCAGTTCTCCTACCCCTTGGGCATAGCAGTAGCTATGGCCCCATGTCCCTGGTACTCGTGAATGGCAGCCCCACAGTCTGGAATGAGCTGGTGAAGATCTGACTCTTTGAAATCTAGTAGGCCATGGCTCCACTCTTTGAAAAGGAGATAGTAATTTTGAGGGACAGGTTAGGAAATTTTTGCAAAGATGAAGGAACAACCAGTTGCTTGATTAGGAAGCTCTGGCACCCAGACTGCATATTTCAGCATATATTGTTGTCATTAGTTGCCATTGCATAGATTTCAATTCATGGAGACTCCGTGCGTGCACAGTAGAACTGGTCCATAGGGTTTTCAAGGCTGTGACTTTTCAGAAGCATGTTGCCAGGCCTGTATTCCAAAGTGCCTCTGTTGTTAGGTGCCATTGAGTCGGCTCTGACTCATAGCAACCCTATGTACAACAGAACGAAACACTGCCGGTCCTGTGCTATTCTCACAATTGTTTTTATGCTTAAGTCCATTGTTGTAGCCACTATGTCAATCCGTCTCATTGAGGGTGGTCTTCTTTTTCCCTGATCCTCTACTTTGCCAAGCACGATGTCTTTCTCCAGGGATTGATCCCTCCTGACAACATGTCCAAAGTATGTGAGACGTAGTCTTGCCATCCTTGCTTCTAAGGAACATTCTGGTTGTACTTCTTCCAAAGCAGGTTTGTTCATTCTTTTGGCAGTCCACGGTATATTCAATATTCTTCTCCAACCTCACAATTCAAAGGCACCAATTCTTCTTCTGTCTTCCTTGCTCATTGTCCAGCTTTCACATGCATAGGAGGCAATTGAAAACACCATGGCTTGGGTCAAGCGCACCCTAGTCTTCAAGGTGACATCTTTGCTTTTCAACACATTGAAGAGGCCTTTTGCAGTTGATTTGCCCAATGCAATACATCTTTAGATTTCTTGACTGCTGCTTCCATGTGCGTTGATTGTGGATCCAAGTAAAATGAAATCCTTGACAACTTCAGTCTTTTCCTCTTTTGCCTCTACCCACTGCCATCGAGTCAATTCCGACTCATAGCGACTGTATAGGACAGTGTAGAACTGCCCCGTAGAGTTTTCAAGGAGCACCTGGCGGATTCGAACTGCCGACCTCTTGGTTAACAGCCATTACACTTAATCACTATGCTACCAGGGCTTCCCTTTTGCCTCTAGGTGGGGTCAAACTATCAACCTTTCAGCTAATAGCGAAGTGCTTAACCGTTTATACCAGGGGACACATCCAGGGACTCCATTTCAGCATATAAGCCAGAAGAAAAGAACAGAGTATGAAGAAATACAAGTGGGTGGAATTATATTTACCTAGTTTTATGGAATGTTGACTCAGCTAGGAGACCACACAAGTTGAGGATGATTTTGGCTACGTGCTACAGAAAAATCAAATAACAACAGCTTTTTTTTTTTTGAAATATAATAGGGATTTTTGTTTAGATTTTCAGGGTATGTTGTTCTGGGTATGTGTAGGTATTACCAGGATACAGATCTCTGTGTTTCCTGAGTATTTCTTCATGACTGCAAGATGTATTCTCTTGTTTTTACCATCACAGCAAGATACTAGCCAGGTCTTTTGGGTTAAATTGTGTCCACCACCACTGCTACCCAAAAAAAAAAAAAAAATTGCGTGTTGGAATCCTAACCCCTATAACCTGTGATATAATCTCATGTAATGTAATCTCCTTCCGTAATGCAATCTAATGTACCATGATTAATCAATCAGTTGAGGTCATGCCAATGCAGTGTGGATCCTAAAGTCAATCACTTCTTACATGCAGAGCACCATAGACATAGAAAAGTTTGTGCATATCAGGGAAGACAGAAGCCGTGTGAGAATCACAAAGGAGCCAAGACAAACTCGGGGCTACTAATGAAGAAGGAATCAACACGGCTGGAAACCTAATTTGATGTTTTAGCCTCGAAAACTGTGAGAAAATAAATTTCTGTTCTTAAAATCTACCCACTTGTGGTATTTCTGTTATAGCAGCTCTAGGCAAATAAGGTACCAGAAGAAGAAGAGAGAGAGAAGAAGGAGTAAAATGGAAATTTCCTGGCAGTCTCCCAGAAACTTGCCCTTAGCTCTCATTGGCAAGCAGGGACAGATTATTCAATAAACAAGGTATGCACAGGCTTACTTGTGCTTACTTACTAATCCGTAGCGCACAACTTTACCTGTCCCCCACCACATCACAGACGTGGTGAAACCCTCGTGAAATTGTGCACTACCGATTAGTAAGTGAACATAATTGAGCACCTTGTTTACTGTAAACTGGTGCGTACCTGATTTGCTGGTTAATCTGCCCCTGTTGGCAAGAACTGTGTCACGTAGTTAAGTCTAGCTGAGAGAGAGCAACTGGAATGGGTTTTTGTTTTCATCTTTCTATATTTATTTATTTTTTCTTAGCTGGATGGTCTGAAAAAAAAAAAAAACCTGTTGTTAGTATGAAAAAAAGGAAGAATGAGTACTTCATAGACAGCTAGCAGCCTCTCCTACAATTTCTTCCTCTGCACCCAGTATACATAAAGGCTGTTTTCCCTATACCTCAGCCACTCTTTCCTCAGTCCAGAAACAGCCCTGCTTCCATCAGCGCCCAGCTCAGACTCCAGGATCTCAGATGTCACACAGTATTAGTTGTATGTCTGACTCTGGTCAGCTAATCTCCTGGAAAAGGGTCACTTCAGCACAGGCTGCTGCTAGGTGGGCCCAATGTGGGCACTGATTTGCAAATACTGATTCCTCAGAAACTTAGTGGACTGACACTGGGTGTGTTTAACTATTTGTGCAAATGACTGCAACCAGACATGCTGTCATAACACACATGTTCATACTGAGAATGGTCACCTCTTAGCTGGAAGCTTCTCTGCAGGGTCCATTTCTCTTTCTCCACCCTAATGACTGCTGGCTTAAGACCTCCTAAAACAGCAGGCTCGAGTGGTAGACACTCACTGTTGTTTCTCTCAAAGACTAGCAAGGACTACCTAAAGAATGGTGCTTTTATAAAAAAGGCCTTGGCCCCCAATCTTAAGTAGTATTATGATTGCTGTTCTGCCAAGGCCGTTATGACTATTTTAATTTGCTGTACAGAAGCAGTTGCTATGGTCAACCCTGCAGCGCTCCAGAAAATGGGCCTCTGGGTTAACTTAGAACATAGGCTACAACCAAAGAGCACATCCCTTAAAAAAAGAAAAAAGTTGATGTGGCGTCAAGTAGGACTCCTGGCAACCCTTTGTGTGTCAGAACTGAACTGTGCTCTGTAGGGTTTTCAATGGCTGATTTTTTAGAAGTAGTTTGCCAAGAATTTCTTCCAAAATACCTGCGGATGGACTTGAACCTCCACCCTTTTGCTTAACAGCCAAGTGCATTAACTGTACCATTCCAGGGACCCCACACAGCCCTCAATGCTGTGATATTTCTCCCCGTATCATTCGGTAGACTGGCATGGCCTGACCTGAGTTTCTCTCAATCCTGTGTAAGGTAAATGTATATTCCACTTCGCTTGGTAGAAGCCTGACCTACACTCCTCCAGGCATAATTTACCATATGATTTAATGAGGGTATTATTATTAGATCCACAACCAGATGGGAAAATGCATGAAAAGAAAATTATAGGGCCATTTCTCCTATTAATACCTGATCAAAAATCTTAAATAAAATATTAGCTATCCAAATCCTACATTACATTTAAAAATGCATCGTGACCAAATAAGATTTACTCCATAAAATCAAGAATAGTTAAAGACCCGTAAATTGATTTTTTAGGAGGAAAATTATTATGTTCTGTGATAGAAGAAAAAAAAAAGCATTTAAAATGAACCATCACTTATTTACGATAAAATTGTGCTCTTCTGAGACTAAGAACCTCTTTAACACGGTAAAAGGTATTTAACAAAAAGCTACCAAAAGCATTATGTTTAATTGTGAAACTTCATATTCATGTTCTTTATGACTAAGAACAAATAGACATGCCCATATTCAGTGCTCTTGCTTAATATTCCACTGAGGTTTCTGACCAATGATATAAGAATAATAAATACAACTGGTGTAGATTTGAAAGTAAGATGTAAAACTACCTTTAGGGGAAAAATAATAGAATCAACTGGCAAATTATTAAAACTAAGAGAATTCAGCAAACCTGATTGTTTAGAAGACAGAGCCTATGATAAAAGCTATGTACTAGTCATTTAATGAGTTACCATTCCAGGATGCTAGAATGAGGTGCCCGAAGGGTGGTTAGGCACAGAAGGAAAGAGACAAAACATGCAAAAACTTGTGTTACCAAACTGGTTGCACCTTTATAACAAGTTCAGACGGTTACTTTGTTTCAAAGGACATCTTCAGAGAGGCAGTAGGAAGGGTCATCTCTAAACAGGGTTGAGGAGGTTCAATGTCATGGATCTGCACCTTCCTGACTTGTTGTGTGCCGTCAAGTCGATTCCTACTCATAGCAACCCTGCAGGACAGAGTAGGACTACCCCACAGAGTTTCCTAGGCTGTAGTATTTATGGGAAAAGACCACTAGGTCTTTCCTCCCAAGGAGCAGCTGGTGGGTTTGAACTGAAGACCTTTTGGTTAGCAGCCAAGTGCTTAGCCATGGTGCCACCAAGAACGGTTTCACATTAAGGACTCAGATGTCATGCTTGTTGCAGCTGGATTGGGCATTCGTTGGTGGCATTCAGTAAAGGGTCCAAGATCTGCTCCACTATTACAAAACCACAAGCCTCGCAAATTCCTATACACTAATTTATCTCCAAATCAATCCTCTTTAAGATATTGATGAAGGTGGTGATAATCATGATTGTATTAATACATTTACATGCTTAGCTGCTAACTGAAAAGGTGAGTCTACCCAGAGGTGCCTCAGAAGAAAGGTCTGGTGATCTGCTTCCAAATAATGTGCCATTGAAAACCTTATGGAGCACAGTTTTTCTCTGACACCCACGGGGTCACCGTGAGTTGGAATCCACTCAAGATCAATTGATTTAAGAAGGAATTTTTTTTTTTTAGTAGACATTCAAAATAATACTCATGTTTGTTACTTTCCTAGGTCTCTAAGTGCTTGGCTTCTGAGATTTCTCTCTCAGCCTCTGAGTCACCGTATCTCACCTCCAGCCTGCAGAGCCCTAGAGCCCCACTCTTGCTCTGAAGGGAGAGTGGGGCACCTCCAGTTCCTTGCAGGAGGTGTCTGGCTGTAGCAGGGTGCAATTAAAATGCAAGAAAGAAAAATGGAAAATATAAAAAAGGGGAAGGCGGAGAATGGAGCTGTCTCTAATTTTAGTTTGCCTACTAATTAACAAAGTAATTAAAAAACACACAGGCAAAGTTGACAGAGCTATGTAATGCTGGCGTTCTGTGTAGCTTCTTCCTGTCATGAGGGCAGCGGATTGATGGACTCTTCCTCCTCTTCATTTTCTTTTGAATGCTCAGAGCCCCTTTGGTGTTTTGGCAAATAAATATTTTTCCCATGGCAAATGCACAATCTCAATGCCTGGTCTAAAAATTTCAGCCACAGCTGTAATAATTCCTCAGTAATTTGCAGTCCATAAAAGCTTTCAGATATGTGCATTTAACTCACACCCTGCTTATATAAGATTATGAGGATGTGTTGTTTCCCCCATTTTACAGATGAGAACATTGTATTCCGTTCCAAATGGGCTGTGACCTACGTGAGTTGTTGTTAGCTGCCCTCGAGTGGTCCCCAACTCATGCAGATCTCAGGAACAGAAATGCTGCCTGGTTCCTGCACCATCCCCATGATTGGTTGTGGATTGGACCATTGTGATCCATAGGGTTTTCACCGACTGGTTTCAGTAGTAGACTGTCAGGCCTTTCTTCCTAGTCTTAGTCTAGAAACACCACTGAAACCCGTTCAGTATCGTAGCAACACATGAGCCTCCACCGACCGATAAGTGATGGCTGCACGTGAGGTGCACTGGCCAGGAATCGAACTTGGATTGCCCGCATGGAAGGGGAGAATTCTACCACTGAACTATACCAACGATTTCTAGCCTAGTTGAGTGTGTAGTTCATAAATGCATATGGATTTCCAAACATGAGCACTCCCCTGGGGGATGCATGAATGAACTCACCAATGAGTGAGGCAGGGGGCTCCCTGAGGTCTCAGGGCTGGTGAGTGTAAATCTGTACATAGAGTTTGGGCAGTACTGCCAGGCTCCACCACTTACCAGCTTTCACCTTCGGCAAGTTGCTGCCTCCCGGTGTCCATGAGAACACCATGGAAATTTAACATAAAGTTATTAGAAAGGTGCTCAGGATGTAACAAGTGCTCATTAGTAACAACAGTCATTGTCTTCTGCTTCCTGCTCTCACTGGCTCCAGGACTGTCTGCCTTAACCCAGCAACAGTGGCAGTTTGTCTTGTGTGGAACAGGAGTGAATGCAATGGAGAGGGATGGAAATAGTTTGTCAGTAAAACGAGGATGTTTATTTAACTCATTGCCGTCTGCTGCAGAGGTGGAACGTGTATGTTGCTCATGATATGTAACCTCCCCTATTCAAGTGGGAATTAAGTCTTTTAGAAGCTGTCCTCCTTTTGGATGAAAAAAAGAATGAACATGTCTTAGTCATCTAGTGCTGCTAAAACAAAAATGGCACAAGTAGATGGCTTTAACAAAGAGAAATTTATTCTCTCACAGCCCAGGAGGCAAGAAGTTGGAATTTAGGGTGCCAGCTCCAGGGAAAGGCTTTCTCTCTCTGTCGGCTCCGAAGGGAGGTCTTTGTCATCAGTCTTCCCCTGGTCTTCTGAGTTTCTCAGCACAGGGAACCCAGGGTCTAAAGACATTCTCTGCTCCCAGCACTTCTTTCTTGGTGGCATGAGGTCCCTCTCCTCTCTGCTTGCATCTTTTTTTCATATCTCAAAAGAGATTGACTCAAGATACAACCAAATCCTGTAGATTGAGTCCTGCCTCATTAACATAACTGCCCCTAATCCAGCCTCATTAATATCATAGGAGTTAGGATTTACAACACACAGGATAATCACATCATATCACAAAATGGTGGACAACCACACAATACTGGAAACCATAGCCTCGCCAAGTTGATACACATTTTTGGGGGACAAAGGTCAATCCATAACAGCCTTTGAGGTCCAGAGTAAGAGCTAGGGAGTACAATGATCTTTTTCACTCATATGCTATCATTAAAACTTCATCACGCCCTATGAAGTGGGTATCGCTGACTCTAATTCGACAGATATGAAAATTGAGGTTGAGAGAGGATGGGAGGATTTTCCAAGGTTACAATTAAAAAGTGGATCTGACATTTAATCAAAGGTGTCTGCTTCTCAAGCCACACACACGCACACACACACACACACACGTTCACGTGCACATAGTATGTACATGCATATACCAGCTATATGAATTATTTATGTACAATATTTTTGTCATCTTTAACTATTTAGTTCAGTTATTGTCAGAGAAATTATCTTACATGTTTTCTTAATCCTGTCCACCAAGTTTCATGCCTCATTTCTACTAAGAGTGACAGGTCCCTGCAACAAGTGTGCGGGGATATTTTGATGCGGTTGCATTCCGTAAAGGATGTGAGGTTGATTAGTCCGCTAGGCTAAGAGAATATCCTCAGCGAGGGTCCCATCTGGATTTCTGTCTTGATAGACTCCCTTTTCTGTTCCTTGGGCCACAGAGAGCAGGCTTCTGGGGGGCTTTTATGTTGGTACCTCTGTGTGTTTCTGAGTTACTGGCTTCTTCTGCTTCAAGTCTGGGATATTGGAAGGAAAAAAAAAGAAAATCCCATGAAACTCACCACCATGTTTTTTTCTTGGGTTTCAAAGTCTCTGGCCACTGTGCCTTCAATCTTCTTACATTGGTTTTATGTATGAAGTTCAGGGTTTTTAGTTGTAATTAGCAGCAATAATAAGGGAAATATGCCTATTTTGTCCTTCTGGAAAGGAAAATATGTCTATTTTGTCCTCCATCTTTTAAGAAATTTTCTCTGAATAAAGAATTGTAATTTGATACATTTTGTTTTTGTTTTTAACACCTTAAAATTTCATTCCACTCTTTTCTTGCTTGTTCACTGCAATTGTTATCCTTGTTTCTCTGTAGATCAGATGCTTCCTCCCTCTTTCCCACCACCTGTAGTTTCTGTCAAGATTTTCTCTTTGTCTTTGGTTTTCTGCAGTATGTATATGAAATCTGTATTGTGGAATTTTTAGGATTTATCCTGCATGGTGTTCTCTCTGGACATCTTGAATATGTGGTTTGGTAAGTTAGTTCTGGTAAGTTTGTGGATATTGTTAAGTCAAATATTTCCTCTTCTCAGTTGTCTCTCTACTCCATCTGATATTCTAATTACACGTAAGTTACACATTTTGTTAATCTTCTAAAGTCCTTGGATGTTCTGTTTTTATTTCTATTCTTTTTACTTTTTCCATTTCAGTTTGGGAGGTTTTGACTAACCTGTCTTTAAGATCACTGATTCTTTCCTCAGTCATGTGGAATCTACTGACATGTCATTGGAAACCATTCTTCATTTCTGTTATTATTATTATTTCATTTTTATTCTTTCTTAGCTAGTATGAAAAAAATAGCATAAATACCAGGAGAGGACAAATGAAAGTATTCTCCTTTTAGGTGTTTATGCTATATGAAAAGTAGTAAAATACCACTTGAAGGAAGACTGTGATAAATTAAAGATATATACTATAAACTCCAAAGGAACCACAAAAAAAAATTTTTTTTGCAGCTAATAAGCAAGCAAAAGAGATAAAAGGGAATCATAAAAATAGTAAAATAATGGATGTGATAAATAAGAAAAAATATCAAGAAGGTAGATTTAAACCTAACCATATCAAAAATCATAGTAAATATAAATGGTTAACAAAAAACAGAAGGTTGGTGTTTGCCTAGTGCTGCTGGTGGGAATGGGGATTAATTGCAAATGGACGTGAGTGATCATTTTAAGGTGGTGGAAAGGTTCTAAAACTGAATGCTGTGATGGTTTCATAATTCTGTAAATTTACTAAGAATCATTGCATTGTATACTTGAAATAGGTGAATTGTATTTTATTTAAATTATACTTCAATAAATCTGTTGAAAATATCAAATAGTGTAAACAGTCCAACTAAAAGATAGATTGTCAAGATCCAACTATATGCTGCTGTATTTTTATTCTAGTGCTTCTGTAACAAATTATCAAAAACTGGGTGGCTTCCCTCTTTCAAGAACCAGTTATTCTCTGCTTTGGATTTTTTGTCGATACCCTGTGTATTGGGTCACTATGAGTCAGAATCGACTCAACAGCAACACGTATGTGTTTTCATTAATGGAAGCATGCTGAATCATTGAGTGTTGTTGAAATTTTCTTAGGTATTATGAATTTTTTTTTACCCCACCAACAATCTAATCCTCCAAGTCCCAAGGGACTTGCCATGTCCCACTAATTCTACCCCCTAGAGCCCAGAAGGACATATGGTGTCCCAAAGAAAAAATGTCAAAATTTCTATTTTTCCTACCAAAAAAATGCACACACCGTATACAAAACCATGTAGAAACAGTAATTTGTGGCAAATGCCTGTTCTTTTTGGCTTCAAACAGTCATAAAGGACTCTGTCTTGTGACAGTACACACTGTCAATGAGAGGAAGCTTCTCAATGAACCTGAGAAACAGAAAAAGTGAGTGGGCATCATGTATCCCAACAGTCATGTAAAAAATAAAACAGAAATGCATTCTCTCAGAGTTCTGGAGGCTAGAATTCTGAAATCTACATGTTGGCAAGTCCGTGCTCTCTCTGAAGATCCTATAGGAGGAAGTTTCTCTTACTTTTTCTAGGTTTTGGTGGTCCCTGCCATTCCTTGTCTTGTGAGAGCATAACACCAATCTCTGCCTCCACCTTCACATGGCTGTTTCGCCTCAGCATTTTTTTGTCTTTTGGTCTCTTTTTATGGGAATGCCAATCATATTGGAGTAGAGCCTAATCTACTCCAGTATGAACTCAAGTTAACTAATAACGTATACAAAGACCTTGTCTATACTCAAGAAAAGCCACATTCACAGGTGCCAGGGCTTAAGACTTGAACATATCTTTTGGGGGATACAATTCAACCTCAAACAGCTGGCTACAGCAAATGCACTTTAAATCTGTAAATAAAAAGAAGTTAAAAGTAAAAAGGAAGACAAAAACGCTAACACTAATTAAAAGAGCTTTGGTAGTACTATATTAATATAAAAATAATAGATCGTAGAACAACCAATATTACCAGAGAAAAAGGAGGTAATGAAATTATGATAATGGAGTCAGTCCATCAAGAGCACGTGTTGCTGTTGGTTGCTGCCGTGTCGTCTCTGACTCTTGGCGACCTTACATATAACAGAACGAAATGTTGCCTGGTCCTGTGCCATCTTCATGATCATTGGTATGTTTGGATCTATCGTTGTGGCTATTGTGTTAATCCACCTCATTGAGGATTTTCCTCATTTTCACATACCAATCCTAACATACATGCACCCAATAAATAGAGCTTTATAATATATGAAGCAAAAAATGATAGACATATGAGGAGAAATGGACAAACACACAAATATATTCCAAAAATTCAATACTCTCAGGAATTAACAATAACAAGTAGACAGAAAATTAGTAAGGATAAAGAGGACGTGAACAACATAATCAAACAACTTGACTTGATTGACATTTATAGAACACTCCACCCAGCTATAGCAGAATAAACATTCTTCACATGTCCACTTGGGGGATTTACTAGCTAGGCAATATTCTGGAACATAAAGCAAGTCTCAATAAATTTTAAAGGATTCGAGTCATACAAAAATGTTCTCTGATCACAAGGAATTAAACTAGGGAATCTATAACAAAAATCACTCTAGAAAATCTCTAAATATCAAGAAAGAAAATCCTTTTTTTTTTTTTTTTTAGTATTTTTATATAACCCATAGTCAACAAAAATAAAGAGATAAATTACAAAGCATTTTGAAAACTGAAAGAAAATGAGAACAAACATTTCAAAATTATTGGGGTACCACTAAAATGGTGCATAAAGGGCAATTTATAAATTAACATCTGTGTTATAAAAGAATAAAGGCCTTGAATCAATGACTTCAGCTTCCACATAGAGAATTAAAAAAAAAAAAGAATAAATTAGACCAAAAGTTATCCACAGAAATAATTAAGACTGAAGCAGAAGGCAATGAAATAGAAAGAATAAACACAATAGAGGAAATTAATGAAACCAAAAGTCTGTTCTTGAAAATATAAATAAAAATAATAAACCTGTAGACAGATTGCTGAGGGAAAAAGAGAGAAAACGAATTAACTATTTCAGGAATGAGAGAGAGAACATCACTAGATTCTGTCAGTATTAAAAGGATAACACGGGTAGTCCCCAACTTATGACGTATTAAAGTTACGAAAACTGCACTTATCACCATCCATTTTTTGTACATCTTATCATTAGTAATATGTACTACATACAATGTTGCAATGCATAATTTGCTGATGTTATCATTCTCAGATGTAATATTTCAAACCCCAAAGTCAAATAAAGATCAGATTTATAAAGATGCTGATAATAAAAGCAATAATAATGAAAACTAAAAAAAAAAAAAAAAAAGGCATTTTTAAAACCGACTTGCTACAGAGTAGCTGTCAGATCATAACCCCTTCAAAAGTCTGGGACTACCTGTATTGGAAATCTGTGAAAATCATTATGTTAATAGACTCAAAGCTTTACACAAAATGAAAAAGTTTCTCAAAAGGCATAGACTATAAAATGTCACACAAGAAGAAACAGATAACCCGAAGAGTTCTGTAGATAGAAAATAAATTGAATTTGTAATTTAAATCTTCCCACAGAATTCCAAGGCCAGATGGCTTCAATTATGAATTCTACCAAGCTCTCAAGGAAGAAATAGCATCAATTTTACAGAAAATTTAAGAAGAAGAATGCTGACCAATATATTTAATGAGGTTAGTATTATGCAGATTTGAAACCCAAACAAAGAATAAGAGAAGAAAGTCCCAGACCAATATCTCACTTGAACAAAAATACAAAATTTGAAAAGAAAATTTTAGTAAATTGAATATTACTGTTATTGTTGTTAGGTGCCCTTGAGACGGTTCCCACTCACAGCGACACTACGCACAACACCGCCCGATCCTGTGCCATCCTCACATCGTCTTCCAATATAAGGCTGTTTCACTGAAAATTTGTTGTTTAGTGTAGCCACCTTTATCAATTATCTTAGCTAGATCTGGGTAACTTACTGTACCTTCTACACCAGCATTTGCTGCATCACCTTGTACTTTATGTTATGGGGATGGCTTCTTTCCTTAAACCTCATAAACCAATCTTACCATCTTCAAATTTTTCTTCTTGCAGCTTCCTCACCACTCTCAGGCTTCATAAAATTGAAGACAGTTAGAGCGTTGTTCTGGATCAGAAAGAATGTCGTGGCTGGTTTGATCTTCTTTTTAGACCATTAAAACTTTCTCCATACCAGCAATAAGGCTCTTTTGCTTTCTTATCATTCATGTAGTCACTGGAGTAGAACTTTTAATTTCCTTCAAGAACTTTTCCTTTGCATTTGTAACTTGGCTAACTGTCACAAGAGGTCTAGCGTTCTGCCTATGTTGGCTTTCAACATGCCTTCCTCACTGAGCCTCATCATTTCTAATGTTTGATTTAAAATGAGAGACGTGACTCTTTCTTTCACTTGAACACTTAGAGGCAATTGTATGGTTATTGATTGGCATAATTTCAATATTGTCATGTCTCAGGGTAGGGAGGCCAGAGGAGAGGGAGAGAGATGAGGGAACAGCTGGCCGGCGGAGCAGTCAGAACACACACATTTATTAAGTTAGCCACCTTATATGGGTGTGGTTCGTGGTACTCCAAAACAATTACAATAGTAATATCAAAGATCACTGATTATAGATCACCATAACAGATATTACAATAATGAAAAAGTTTGAAACATTGCAAAAATTACCAAAATGTGACACAGATGTGAAGTAAGTACATTCTGTTGGAAAAATGGCACCATCAGACTTACTGAACACAGGGTTACAAACACTCAATTTGTAAAAAAAGGAAAAAAAAAGGAATGTCTGTGAAGTGCAATAAAATGAGGTATGCCTACATCAGCAGAGGTGTGTTCTGTCTGAAGACTCAAGAGAAGAATCTATTCCTTGCTTTTTCCAGCTTCCAAAGGCTACTCACATTTCTTGACTTACGGCCACGTTACTCCAGCAAACAATGTAATTGAAAAATGGGCAAATGATTTGAATAGACACTTCACCAAATAAGATATATGTATGGAAAATAAGCATATGAGAAGATGCTCATCATCATTACTTATTGGGAAACTGCAAGGTGAAACCTCAATGAGATACCACTGACAGCTATTAGAATAGCTTAAGAAAAAATAAATAGAAGGCTGACCATACCAAGTGTTGGTGAGAATGTGGAGGAACTGGAATGCTCATGCACCACTAGTGGGATATAAAATAATACAATAATTATGGAAAACAGTTTAGAATTTTCCTCAAAAGTTAAATATGTACCTACCACGTTTCTGCTGTTCAAATCCTAGTTATTTACCCGAGACAGATAAAAGCATATGTCTATGTAAAGACTAGTACGCAAATTTTGATAGCAGCTTTATTCGTAATAGCCCCAAACTAGAAACCCAAATGACCATCAACAGGTGATAGCCTGTTATACACCCAATGGAAAATGAGTCAGCAATGAAGAATGATCTACTGATATGAGCAACAAAATAGATAAGTCTCAAAATAAATATACTCAGTAAGAGAAGGTAGACATTCTCCACAAATATATATTGTATAATTCAATCTACATAAAACCCTAAAAAATACAAACTAGTCTATAGTAAAAGAAAGCTGATCAGTGGTTCCTTGGGCACAGGTGAGGGAGGGATTAATAAGGGACATGAGTAAATTTTCAGGGGTGATGGAGGTATGGTCCTTATTTTGATTGTGCTGATAATTTCACAATATATACATATGGCAAAGTACATCAAATTGTATATTTCATACATGTTTAGTTTGTTGCATGTAAATTGTATCACAATAAATTAGCTAAAAATGTAATTAAGTAAATAAGGGGGAAAAGTATTTAAAAAATGAACAGTCAGAAAGTGGAGGGAAAAAGCAGGCTGTTTCATTAGGGGGAGAGTAATTGGGAGTGTGTAGCAAGGTGTATATGGGTTTTTGTGTGAGTGACTGATTTGATTTGTAAACTTTCACTTAAAGCACAAAAAAAAAATTAAAAAAATGAACAGTCAGATAATTCAGATTTTTACCTAATAAGATTTAAAATATATATATATTTCATTCTGTATCATTCTATAGAGGATGAGGGATTTTATGTATATATATATATATACACACACACACACTTCATTCTGTATTACTATAGAGGATGAGGGACTATACATATATATATATGTGTGTGTGTATGTATATATGTGTATATATATATACATTTGTTGTTGTTGTCGTTAGGTGCCGTCAAGTTGGTTCCAACTCATAGCGACCCTATGCACAACAGAACGAAACACTGCCCAGTCCTGCACCATCCTTACAATTGTTATGCTTGAGCTCATAGTTGCAGCCACTGTGTCATTCTACCTCATTGAGGGTCTTCCTCTTTTCTGCTGACCCTGTACTCTGCCAAGCATGATGTCCTTCTCCAGGGACTGATTCCTCCTGACAACATGTCCGAAGTATGTAAGACGCAGCCTCTCCATCCTTGCTTCCAAGGGGCATTCTGGCTGCACTTCTTCCAAGACAGACCTGTTCGTTCTTTTGGCAGTCCATGGTATATTCAATATTCTTCGCCAGCACCACAATTCAGAGGCATCAACTCTTCGGTCTTCCTTATTCACTGTCCAGCTTTCACACGCATATGATGAGATTGAAAACACCATGACTTGTGTAAAGTTTAACATGATGGCTAGTATACAGTAAACGCACCTTAACCATTTGTGGTGGCTGTCGTTGGCGGTGTTGTTGGAGAGTATGACATTTATACCATGTTATAGATTTTTGTATTCCTAGAATCTGGCAGAGAATCTGGCACATAATAGGTACTCAATACACGAAAGACTGGAATCCTCAAATGTCTTTGCTATTTCTCCCTTTTTCCTGGTTCTATTTTATAAATGACACTGGAAAATTATAAGATTAAGACAATTGAGTGAGTGTGTATTGATGTCATCTTAACAGAAAGTGACAAAATCGGCGGTCATCTAAAAAGAACCAGGCATGTGAGCTAATCATTAATAAACCCCAAGATTCATTATTATTTAATAATTTCCAGAACATTTTTAGATTTATTGTCCAATTGAATTCTCATACCCACTGGTGAGGTTGTTAATATAATCATTTAGAAATAATAAATCAGGTCGTCTAAGCCGGAATAATTTTTCTTAAAAATTATTCTAATAATACTTATCAGAACTATCTTATGTTCCAAGAGCTAAGTGATATTTTTATTCAATTTCATTTAATACTTTCAAAATTTTTCCTATAAATAATAAGATTCATATAGTTTACTGAAATTAGATAATTTATAGCATAATCCAGACTTACAAACTCTGAGTTCTTAGCTTATGACTGTGAGAAGTTACTGTTTCTCATCTGGGAATTCTTGGCTCCCCAGATTTAGAAGGACCTCAAAGGGATTAGAGAAGATTTGAGATGGGGGTGCCAGGCCAATGTCGGAAAGGAGTTCTAACACTCCGAAGATGGAACGTGCATGTAGGAGCAGCAAGTCCTTGGAGACATCCACACCCTGTTTGAGTTTAGAGCCACAGAGACAGCCCTGGGAAAGGCTGAGATTGGAGTAGTTATGGCTAAAGGTCCAACAAAGTGTGAGAGATGGTACAGGTTCTTGGAGATCACTCTAAGACTTGTAGTGAAATCAGGCCTGCAGTGGAGGCTAGAAAAGGGAGAAGTAACTGCTGATGCTGTTGCTTGGTGCTCCCTGAGGCTTCCCAAGAGGCTTAAGTGATGGGGTGTCTAGGATAAGCAGCCTCTCCTCCAGGGGCTGTGAGGGAACTTTGGTTATGACATGCTTCCTTTTCCTTTTCATTTTATCTTTCCTCTCCATCCCTGCTTAATCCGTCTTAAAATGCCCCCATGATCCTTATTGGGGCAAATAACCCATCCCAGAATCCTGTCTTTGAATATTCACTGCTGGAGTCCATGGATGCCCACTCGCAACTAATCTGCCAGTGGTGCTGACGTGGCTGCTGCTGCTGCAGGGACCAAAACACTGATGCTGAGCACAACCCTAGAACCTGCAAGGATGCAGGAGCTGCTGAAGCGACTACCAAGGGGGCTGGGGCTGATGCCACTCAAAGTGGCTGCAAGAACCGGAGCCACCCTAGGCTTTTGCTGCTACTGATACCGGTGGCAAGACCAGAAGCAGGAAAACATATTCCTTTCTTTCTGCCTTCTTTGCTCCTGCCAGTTCCTCCCATTGGCAGAACTTGATGAGAAACCAACTGGGAAATACATTTAAAGGCTTCCAGCTCTCTGAAATTCAGAAATCACAAAAAGAAGGGGATGGAGCTAATGACCACAGCCTAAGATCCAGCTCAACTGTTAAACAGGGCTACTTGAATTCCTTTCATGGTTGGGAACTTTCGGCATTATTACTATGGTAAAACCTGTAAAAGCCAGAATCTGTGGAAGGTGGAAACCTGTCAGAGAAGGAAAACTCAAATATTCTCCACTTTTTTTTTTTAAAAGGACAGATAGAAAAGTGATAATACTACATTCTGTTAAAGGCAGAAAACTTGCGAGACCCAGAAAAACAAGACAGTCTAGTCCAGTTCTGTCTCTCACAGGTTTCCTGTTTTTTTTTTTTTCAATCTAGTCCATCAGTCCTCTATGTCAGTCTTCTATCTCTTTTCCCATAACAAATAAATTGTTCTCTTGCCTCTAAATCCTTTTGTTAGCTCCACTCCTTAATAGAAAAGTCTGTTCTTTTCCCTTCCTTTCTGCCCTGAGTCAACTTCCCCAAATGCAAAGGCTGAGATGGAGATTTGGGTTATAGAGCTCATTAAGGACTGTGCTCAAAACCTGAAAAATCAGGGCAGTAAGGAAAGAAGGTTTGGGTGGAGGAAGAAGGTGAACTGTGCTGCAGTCACAACCAAAGCCTCAGCCTGTCCCACCAGGCACTGAAGACCTGGGATGGCTCTTCACAGTTGTTCACTGAAGCAAGGGAGAGGAGTTTATCTCACTGCAGAAGTCAGTCATCAGACATAGTCTGCTCCCAGGAGAGATATGCAAAGCACATGCAAATTGGAGAGGTCTTACGTTCCTACAAGGAGTTCTGTTGGTGCAGTGATTAAGGTCTTAGCTCCTAACCTGAAGATTGGTGGTTTGAACCCGTCAGCTGCTTCCCAGGAGAAAGATGTAGCAGTCTGCTTCCGTAAACATTACAGCCTGTCCTATTGGGTTGCTCTGAGTTGAAATCAACTCTATGGCAAGTGGTTCCAGGATACAAGTATCAAAGTGCTTGTTTTGTATTAAGAAAATAAAAACAAGGGCTTCCTAGTCAGAAAACTGGGTTCAGTTCCTGGCCCTGCTATTTACTAGTTGCGGGGATATAATCACAGAACCGAACTTCTCTGAGCTGCTTTCTTCATCCCCTATTAGGGTTGCCAATAAAACACAGGATGCCCTGTTGAAGTTTAATTTCAGATAAATAATGAATAATTATTTAATCTAAGTAGATCTCATGAAATAAGCCCTATGAAATATGACATCTTTATACAAATATAAATATATTTATACATTCTATGTATGTATGTGTGTGTACCAAACATTTTATAGGTCATATTTTTACTAAAAATTATTCATCATTTATCTGAAATTGAAATTTAACTGGATAAATATTTGTTCCTTCACAGTAATCATTAACTGGTAGTCACTAACAGGTAGTAGTGGCTGCTTTCATGGGGCATAAGTAGTCCATTATGGTGGCAAGAAATTCCCCCAAACCTCAATTTTAAAGCTGCTTTTATTTGTCATCACTTTTTCAGCTCCTAGCAAAAGTTCAGTGCATAAAAAAATCAGTGATTATGGAATGAATGATTGAATGACTAAATGAATGATATCTGTAGACCAAGTGACAGTCTCACAGTAAAAGCTCAATAGACATTAATTCCTTTTCACTAGAAGAATATTTTGTAAACTGAGGAAACTTCACTAAGAAAAGGTCCCATGCACCACTAAAAAATTCATGAAATATCTTCAACTTGGTGTAAAAATAAAACTTCTTTAAGGAGCTAATTGAAATCCATTTTTATACAATTACAAAATCATGTGTTTATTGACCAAAAGGTGAAGTACAACAACAAAAAATTTGATAGTTCACAAAAAATCAATGTATGCTTTGTACTCTTCCATCACCCCTGATATCCCGGTATGCTACTTTGGCACATCTGGAAAGTTCTGAGACACCCAGAGATTTTAATGATTAATTCGTTGTACTGACTTTTGATAGAAATTCTGGTGAATTATCATGATATTGGAATTACAGAGGAAGCCACAAACACCAGTGGTCAGATCATTTTTCAGTTTTCTTGCCTTTAACACGTTATATTGAAACACTCTCTTGGACTTTATACAATATTCTTTCTTGATTATCTTGTTATGTTTCCTAAAATTAATACCTTTGTGTGATTATTGTTATTGTTGTTCGGTGCCATAGAGTTGGTTTCGACTCCTAGTGACCCTATGTACAACAGACTGAAACACTGCCTAGTCCTGCCCCATCCTCACAATTAACTTTTCTTATTTTTTATTATTTAGCTATAATGTATTTCTCATACTAACAATTGAAGTAGTCTAAAATCTAAACATATATACACAGGGCACTTGAAATAATAAAACAAGATATTAGAAAGTACATAGAGCAAATTGGTGGTTCATTTTACCAGAAATGTAAAATTATGTATTTACTGTAAATGAACAATAATTTCCAACCTGCGCTTCCTTGCGTGCAAGGCAAAACATTAATGCCAATTGTTTAAAAATTGTTTACGCAGCTCTTATTCTCTCAGTGTACACAGCTTCATCACAAAAGAACGTTTGAGAACACTAAAATCTTGAAAAAGTTTTGAAACTTATTTTTTGAACTAATCTCAGGCTTATTCATATTCTTGCTCCCTTCCAAAAAAAAAATTTTTTTTTTTTTTTTTTTTTTTATGGTTGAGCCCATTGTTGCAGCCATTGTGTCAATCCGTCTCCTAGAGGGTCTTCCTCTTTGTCACTGACCCTCTACCTTACCAAGCTGATGTCTTTCTTCAGGGACTGGCCCCTCATGAAAAGATGTCTAAAGTATATGAGTCTAAGTCTCACCATCCTCTCTTCTAAGGAGCTTCTGGCTGTACTTCTTCCAAGACAGATTTGTTCGTTCTTTTGGCAGTCCATGGTATATTCAATATTCTTTGGCAACACCATAATTCAAAAGCATCTATTCTTCAGCCTTCCTTATTCATTGCCCCATTTCACATGTATACATGTATATAGGGCGACTGAAAGTAACATGGGTAAGGCACACCTTAGTCCTCAAAGTGACATCTTTACTTTTCACTACTTTAAAGAAGTATTTTGCAGCAGATATGCCTAATGCAATATGTCATTTGATTTCTTGACTACTGCTTTCACGTGGGTTGGGTGGATCCAGGTAAAATGAAATCCTTGACATCTTTTCTCTGTTTATCTTGATGTGGCTTATTGGTCTAGTTGTGAGGATTTTTGTTCCCTCTGTGTTGAGATGTAAACCGTACTGAAGGCTGTAGTCTTTGATCATTATCAGTAAGTGCTTCAAGACCTCTTCACTTTCAGCAGGCAAGTTGTATCATCTGCATATCGCAGGTTGTTAGTCTGTCTTCCTCCAATTCTGATGCTGTGTTCTTTATCATATAGTCCAGGTTTTCGGATTATTTCCTCAGCATACAGATTAAATAAGTATGGTGAAACAATACAACCCTGATACACACCTTTTCTGATCTTAAATCACGAAGTGCCCTCTTGTTCAGTTCGAAGGACTGCCTCTTGGTCCATGTACAGGTTCCGCACGAGCACAGTTAAATCTCTGGAATTCACATTCTTCACAGTGTTATCCATAATTTGTTGCAATCAACACAATCCAATGTGTTTGCACAGTATATAAAACACAGGTAAACATCTTTCTGTTATTCTCTTACTTTCAGCCAAGGTCCATTTGACATAGCATTTGTATCCCTGGTTCCATGTCCTCTTCTGAATCCGGCTTGAATTTTTGGCAGCTTATGGTTGATATACTACTATAACCTTTTTTGAATTATCTTCAGCAAAATAATACTTGCTTGTGATATTAATGATATTGTTCAATAATTTTCACTTTCTGATGGATCATCTTTCTTTGGAATGGGCAGATATGGATCTCACCCAGTTGGCTGTGCAGGTAGCTATTTTCCAAATTTCTTGACACAGACGAGTGAATGCTTCCAGCATTGCATACATTTGTTGAAACATCTCAACTGGTGTTCCTCCAGTTCCTGGAGGCTTGTATGTCCCAATGCCTTCAGTGCAGCTTGGACTTCTTCCTTCAAAACCATCAGTTCCTGATCATATGCTCCCTCCTGAAATGGTTGAACATCCACCAATTCTTTTTGGTACAGTGCCTCTGTGTATTCCTTCCATCTTCTTTTGATGCTTTCTGTGTCATTCAATATTTTGTCCACAGAATGCTTCAGTATTCCAACTAGCAGCTTCAATTTTTTCTTCATTTCTCACAGGTTGAGAAATGCTGAGCGTGTTCTTCCCTTTTGGCTTTCTATCTCCAGGTCTTTGCACATTTCGTTATAATACTTTACTTCGTCTTCTTGAGCTGCCCTTTGAAATCTTCTGTTCAGCTCTTTTCCTTTATTAATTCTTCCATTAGCTTTAGCTATTCCATGTTCAAGAGCAAGTTTCAGAGTCTCTTCTGACATCCATTGTGGACTTTTCTTCCTTCCTGGTCTTTTTAATAACCCTTTGCTTTCTTCATGTATGTTGTCCCTTATGTCATCGCACAACTCCTCTCTTCTTGGTCATTAGTGTTCAAAGTGTCAAATCCATTCTTGAAACGGTCTCTAAATTCAGGTGGAATGTTCTCAAGGTCATACTTTGGCTCTTGTGAAGTCATTTTAATTTTCTTCATCTTCAGCTTAATCTTGAGTATGAGCAATTGATGGTATGTTCTGCAGTCAGCCCTTGACCTTACTCTGACTGATGATATTGAGCTTCTTTATCACCCCTTTCTACATTTGTAGTCTATTTGATTTTTGTGTATTCCATTCAGTGAGGTCCACGTGCATAGTTGTCCTTTATGTTGCTGAAAAAAGTATTTGCAATGAATGAGTCATTGGTCTTGCAGAATTCAATCACATAATCTCCATAGTCGTTCCTACTGCCAACTACTGATCCTTCTTATTGTTTCCGACTTTCACATTCCAGTGACCAATAATTATCAATGCATCTTGATTGCATGTATGTTCAATTTTAGACTTCTGAAGTTGGTAAAAATCTTCAATTTCTTCTTCTTTGGTCTTAGAGTTTGGTGCATAAATTTGAACAGAATTCATATTAACTGAATTCATAATAACCCTTTGCTTTCTTCATGTATGTTGTCCTTATGTCATCCCACAACTCCTCTCTTCTTGGTCATTCCTTGTAGGTGGATGATTATCACCCTATCACTGACAGCATAATACTTTACTTTGTCTTCTTGAGAGGCCCTTTGAAATCTTCTGTTCAGTTCTTTTACTTCATCAATTCTTCCTTTTGCTTTAGCTGCTCAACGCTCAAGAGCAAGTTTCAGAGTCTCCTCTGACATCCATCTTGGTCTTTTCTTTCATTCCTGTCCTTTCAGTGACTTCTTGCTTTCTTCATGGATGATGTCCTTGATGCCATTCCACAACTCGTCTGGTCTTCAGTCAGTAGTGTTCAAGGGGTCAAATCTATTCTTGAGATGGTCTCTAAATTCAGGTGGGTTGTACTCAAGGTCATATTTTGGCTCTCGTGGACTTGCTCTGATTTTCTTCAGTTTCAGCTTGAACTTGCATATGAACAATTGATGGCCTGTTCCACAGTCGGCCCCTGGCCTTGTTCTGACTGTTGATATTGAGCTTTTCCATCATCTCTTTCCACAGATGTAGTCAATTTGATTTCTGTGTGTTCCACCTGGTGAGGTCCATGTGTATAGTTGCCATTTATGTTGGTGAAAGAAGGTATTTGCAGTGAAGAAGTCGTTGGTCTTGCAAAATTCTATCACTCGATCTCTGTCATTGTTTCTATTACCAAGGCCATATTTTCCAACTACTGATCCTTCTTCTTTGTTTCCAACATTCGCATTCCAATCACCAGTACTATCAATGCATCTTGATTGCATGTTTGATCAATTTCAGACTGTAGCAACTGATAAAAATCTTCTGTTCCTTCATCTTTGGCCCTAGTGGTTGGTGCATAAATTTGAATAATAGTCGTATTAGGTGGTCTTTCTTGCAGGCATATGGATATTATCCTATCACTGACAGTGTTGTTCTTCAGGATAGATCTTGAGATGTTCTTTTTGATGACAAAGCAAAGGAACTGAACTGAAGATTTCAAAGGGACTCTCAAGAAGACAAAGTAAAGTATTATAATGACATGTGCAAAGAGCTGGAAATGGAAAACCAAAAGGAAAGAACATGCTCAATGTTTCTCAAGTTGAAAGAACTGAAGAAAATATTCAAGCCTCGAGTTGCAATAGTGAAGGATTCCATGGGGAAAATATTAAATGATGCAGGAAGCATCAAAAGAAGATGGAAGGAATACACAGAGTCATTATACCAAAAAGAATTTGTTGATGTTCAACTATTTCAAGAGGTGGCATATGATCAGGAACCCATGGTACTGAAGGAAGAAGTCCAAGCTGCTCTGAAGGCATTGGTGAAAAACAAGGCTCCAGGAATTGATGGAATATCAATTGAGATGTTTCAACAAACAGATGCAGCACTGGAGGTGCTCACTCATCTATGCCAAGAAATATGGAAGACAGCTTCCTGGCCAACTGACTGGAAGAGATCCATATTTATGCCTATTCCCAAGAAAGGTGATACAACCGAATGTGGAAATTATAGAACAATATCATTAATATCACGCACAAGCAAAATTTTGCTGAAGATCATTCAAAAACAGCTGCAGCAGTATATCAACAGGGAACTGCCAGAAATTCAGGCTGGTTTCAGAGGAGGACGTGGAACCAGGGATATCATTGCTGATGTCAGATGGATCCTGGTTGAAAGCAGAGAATACCAGAAGGATGTTTTCCTGTGTTTTATTGACTATGCAAAGGCATTCAACCGTGTGGATCAGAACAAACTATGGATAACACTGGGAAGAATGGGAATTCCAGAACACTTCATTGTGCTCATGAGGAACGTTTACATAGATCAAGAGGCAGTTGTTCGGACAGAACAAGGGGATACCGATTGGTTTAAAGTCAGGAAAGGCGTGTGTCAGGGTTGTATTCTTTCATTATACCTATTTAATCTGTATGCTGAACACATAATATGAGAAGCTGGACTATATGAAGAAGAATGGGGCACCAAGATTGGAGGAAGGCTCATGAACAACCTGCGTTATGCAGATGACACAACCTTGCTTGCTGAAAGTGAGGAGGACTTGAAGCACTTACTAATGAAGATCAGAGACCATAGCCTTCAGTATGGATTACACCTCAACATAAAGAAAACAAAAATCCTCACAACTGGACCAATGAGCAACATCATGATAAATGGTGAAAAGATTGAAGTTGCCAAGGATTTCATTTTACTTGGATCCATGATCAACAGCCATGGAAGCAGTAGTCAAGAAATCAAAAGACGCATTGCAAATCTGCTGCAAAGGATCTCTTCAAAGTGTAGAAGAGCAAAGATGTCACCCTGAAGACTAAGGTGCGCCTGACCCAAGCCATGGTGTTTTCAACCGCGTCAGGTGCATGTGAAAGCTGGACAATGAATAAGGAAGACCGAAGAAGAGTTGATGCCTTTGAATTGTGGTGTTGGAGAAGAATATTGAATATACCACAGACTGCCAAAAGAACGAATAAATCTGTCTTGGAAGAAGTATAGCCAGAGTGCTCCTTAGAGGCAAGGATGTTGAGACTGCGTCTTACATACTTTGGACATGTTATCAGGAGGGATCAGTCCCTGGAGAAGGACATCATGCTTGCCAGAGTACAGGGTCATGGGAAAAGAGGAAGATCCTCAACAAGGTGGATTGACACAGTGGCTGCAACAATGAGCTCAAGCATAACAACGATTATAAGGATGGCGAAGGACTGGGCAACATTTCATTTTGTTGTGCATAGGGTCGCTATGAGTTGGAACCAACTTGACGGCACCTAACAACAACACTGACAGCATTGTACTTCAGGATCGACCTCGAAATGTTCTTTTTGATGATGAATGTAACACCATTCCTCTTCAATTTGTCATTCCCAGTGGAGCAGACCATATGATTGTCTGCTTCAAAATGGCCAATACCAGTCCATTTTAGCTTACTAATGCCTAGAATACTGATCATTATGCATTCCATTTCATTTTTTACAACTTCCAACTTTCCTTGGTTCATACTTCATACATTCCACGCTCTGAGTTTTAATGGATGTTTATAGCTGTTTCTTTTCATTTTGAGTCTTGCCACATCAGCAAATGAAAGTCCTGAAAGCTTTACTCCATCCTCATCATTTATGTTGACCCTACTTTGAGGAGACAGCTTTTCCTCTGTCATATTTTGCATGGCTTCCAATGTGAGGGGCTTATGTTCTGGTACTATACCAGACAATATTCTGCTATTATTCATATATTTGTCACTGGCCATTTTTTCAGAATTAAGTCCTTCTTCCTAGTCTGTCTTAGTCTGGAAGCTCAGCTGAAACCTGTCCACCATGGGTGACTCTGCTCGTATTTGAAATATCAGTGTCATAGCTTCTATCATCACCATGCAAGCCAGCACAGTATAACCAACTGCCAGATGAGCGGTGGGTGTGATTATTAAACATTGGTATTTCTCTTTGAACATCTACACAGGTTACATACTCTTCCAGGGAGATCTCATTCACGCTTATGATTTTATTTACCATATCCCATTTCTCACAAAACTTTACCTTTATACTCTGATTCAATCATTCTAAAGACCACTGACCACATGAGACTTACAAATAAACAAAACCATTTATGACCATACATTGGGAAGTGGAATTGACTCCATAGCAATGGGTTTTATATTGGAAAATGATATGAAAGAAAGAAAAAGGGAGAGAGGAAGGAAGGGAGGGAGGGAGGGAGGGGGGAGGGAGGAAGGGAGGGGGGAGGGAGGGAGGGAGGGAGGGAGGGAGGAAGGAAGGAAGGAAGGAAGGAAGGAAGGAAGGAAGGAAGGAAGGAAGGAAGGAAGGAAGGAAGGAACTTGCAATCATAAAGAAAAGCATCCTTTGAACTTCCCTAGCTCAGTGACCTCTCACTTAACCAGCCCTCCTTTCTCTTCATTATGCAAATGCAGTGCCAATCACAAAGACAACAAAGTAACTCCACTCATCCTCTTGAGTGAGATTACTGTCACTTACTGCCTGGTTTTCCAGACTGTATTTCTGCAGCAGCCATTTCCCGGAACACTAGCTCTTGGTTGCTCCACTGGTCTGCGGGAGAACAGCATATTCCCAAATCTTTTCAACCGTGACCCCAGCCTCTGGCATCACCACAGTTCTGCCAGAAACAAATCTGTTTTTGTTTTTGCTCTTTCAACTGTATGTCATTTCTCTAACGATGCTTGACTCAATTCACAATCTCATTCTCTGTCAATTATTTCAGAAATTGACTGGCTGGAATACCTTCTACAGGTATATATATTTTTCTTTTTCCTATTCCTCAGACTTTGTAGTGGTCCAGTCTTGCTCTGAAAGTAGATTCCTTTGGGTACCTCTAGAAATTCATCAGGAATTTATTTTATTCTTTTGCGACTATTAAATTGGATTCTAGTCTTGAGAGAGCTGCCATCTTCAAATAATTTTAAGTATTTTTATTTCAGGTCAGACACAAAAGAATTTTGAGCACAGCTTGTCTGTTTGCAACAATTCTAGTTGAATCCTGAGAAAGTGTACAAAAATATATTTGTAATGGAATGGACGTTATTAGTCACCTAAGCATTCTGTCCATCCTTCTGTTCATTCACCCGTCTGTTTATTAATTCATTCGTCCATCTGTCCTTTATTTTATACCGTGTCAAGCACTGTGGTATGCCTCCAATATATAAAAATGAATATGGCACCATCATTGCCTGCAAAAAAAAAAACCCTAAATTCCACCAGAAGTGTTAGACCTATGAATAGTCATATGTCAATGTCGTTTATGCAAAAAAGAGTCATAGGCCTTCTTGCAGTAAATTCATTCTTAGGTGTACTACTTGCAGAAGTCAAGTAAGACCTCACAAGATATGCCAGGCTTGTTATTAGGCTAAGAACATGATACAGGCACACGGACTAGGGTATGCAACATACTATCCTATTTTGCACATAAAACCACAAAAATATCATAATGTAAAGGCATAAAAATAGCATTGGTGTAAATAAGACCTGGGTTCAAATCTCAACTCTGCTGCTTACTGGGTTAGCTTCTCTGGAACCTTGTAGGATAGTCTGAGATTAAATCTCCTTCCTTTCTTCCTTCATATGTAGCTGACTACAAGGTCCTCAGTGTTCAGAGTTACTTTGAACCACTGTCAGATATTTCCTGAAGAAGACTGGGGAAATGTAGACTCACTTGTCACACCACTTGCTTTCCCTTCTTCTAAATCGTGCATTTTTATACAATTGCAAAAACAGCGTGGGGGTGGCATCTGACCTCCTCTAACTTCACAAGGGGGAAGGAGAATCAAGAGAAGAGAATCAGCCCAGGGCTGATTCCTGTTAGGCAGAGGTCAGACATGCTTCCTCTCTCCACCATCTTTACCAATTCTGACCCCAACCATCCCTCCCACAGCACTCTCTACTTGTCTGCTCAGATAGATTATTTATGGCAATGGCCACACAGAACTCACAGACCACACTCAGGATTGTGGGGTTTATTAGGGAAATAACAGGTTGAAATTTAGGCTCAGGAACACTCAGGATGCAGTTCTTCCAACGGCACAGCCTCTTCGCAAGTCTCAGGTATGCCTCTCCCTCACCCTTGGCCTCTGCCCAAATGTTACCAGAATTGAATAAGGTTCTTGCCTCTAACTGGTCAAGAATGGACATGTAAGTCACGCAGAATTTTCTACAACAGTAAACCTTTATTGAAGAGCTTGCAAGCGGAGACGAGGAGGGCCTGAAGCAACGGTTACCCCTGTCTTGAAGAACAAAAGACCTGCCTGGGCTTTTAAAAGTTCTGGGGCAGGAAAAGATTCATGTATATTCACAAGCATAGGCCAGGATATGTTAACTACGGTGCGCGCACAGCAGCTTTCCAGGATGGCTCTTGTCCTGGAGGCCTCTGGGATTCATAGCAGGACTTATTATGGGGTGTCACACCTGCACAGTCTCCCCGCTGCTGCTGCAGCCCCTCACTGCCCCTGGTGGAAGATCACATAGCAGTCACAGGTGGATGTTCCGTGCATGTCCCTGGGGCTGGTTTTCTCCAGCTGCTTCTGAAAGACAACTTTAAAGAAGTTTGCGGACTATTTTCTGATGCCCTGCTCCATTGTTCTGGGGAATGGCTTTGTTTCTGTGCCCTGGCCCATTTCCTGTACTTTGCAGATTTGGGGGGCCCTCTGTTCCCTGTCTTACAAAGGCATTCAGCTTTCTCTCTCCATGGACCAGGAAGCACAACACACTGTCTCCTGCTGCCTCGTCTCTGCTGCTGGGTCTGTCCTACCACCACTTCTCACCATCTTCAGGATTACAGCTTTCTCTCTCTCGGTCTCTTGCTTCCAGGAGCTTCTCAGCACAGGGGTCCTAGATCCAAAGGACTGCTGGCTCTGGCTATTCTTCCCAGGTGGTGGCGGGATTGTCTCTTTCCTGCCTCTGGATGGCTCACCTCAAGCCCAGTGGGATGGCAAAACTGACTAATCCCTTTGGTGGGCCACGTCTACCATATCTTCATTGCCCGTCCAACCACTTGGGTGGAGTTACAAGACCATGGTTAGAAAGGCCATACACAAAAGTGATCTATCACACCACAGTAACCCCAAGGGCCTATAATAGTAGTGCTTCAACCTCTTCTCTGTCGGTGAAATCTTCTATGAAAAGTCCTCCTTCTTTTCGGGGGCACTTGGCCCATGACCCAGTCTTTGTGGCAGAATGATTACCCTTCCACAACAGATTTAAAACTCTAATTAATAAATCCCTTAGTCCATAATGTGAACAGGGTTCTAGCTATGGTGTCTAGGTTGCACTGTAATTTCTGTTGTTTCTCAGATGTACATTTTATTCTAAAGAAAATAAGAGATTTGGATACATGATTCTCTTCTAAGGCTCTAAACATTTTTTTTTTTAATTCATCAAATGGTTATTTTTTCCAACACCTCCTCTCCTCAGTGTTGATGAAGAAGTAGAAAAATTGCAACTTTCATACATTGCTTTTTGTTAAGTACAGTTATGCAGCCACTTTGGAAACTGTTTGGTAGTTTATTATACAGAGAAGCATACACTGAGCATATGATCCTGGGATCCCACTGCTCTCTATTGTTGAATAAATCAAAAACCAAACCCATTGCCACGAGTCAATTTTGACTCCTAGTGACCCTATAGGACAGCATAGAACTGCCACATAGGGTTTCCAAGGAGTGGCTAGTGGATCTGAACTGCCAACCTTTTGATTAGCAGCCAAGCTGTGAACCACTGTGCCTCCAGGGGCCCATTGCTGAGTATTCCCATTTCATTGACTGTTTAGGCCTTCAGTCAACACAGTTGTAGCATCAAAAATACTATTTTTACTTGTTTTCTTTGTTCCTTTTTGTTGCATGCCCTAAAAACAGAAAACAGCTGCTAATGGCAAAATTAACATTAGCAATTTAAAAAAAAAGGAAGAAAAAAAAAAGCTAGTGAACAATGAAAACATTTTAGCAAGCTGGAGAAAATGGACTCCAGCTGGCCTCATGTTACCCGAAGTGCTATGCGCTTCTCATCTCCTGGTTTTCTTCGGGAACAAGATAGTAAACTTCTGTCCTCTTTTGTGTTTCTCTTTTCTAAGAGAAACTTGTACTTTCTGCTGAGGTTTTTTTTTTTTTTTAACTACCCCCCCTTCTTCTTTAACTTCTATTTGATTTGGTTTTATTTTCTATTATATGATCCATATCCAAATCTATGTATCCCAAAACTATTTTGTTTCTTACTCTTAATTCTTTTCCATTTCTTGTATGTTATTACATTTTATCATTTAATGTATTATCCCACTACCTAATATTTGACACCCAATTAACCTCTGCAGTCTGTTAATTTTATCACCTAAATATATATAAAGTATTTCCCCTCCCCTCAGGAACCTCTTGATGATAACACACAATGCATAGTTTTCCTACAATCTGGAGAGAAAGCCTACTTCTATAGATACCTCCTCCAGTCCTCTCTGCCCAACAGCCTGCAAATCAGAAAAGAATGAGAATAGAAAGTATGCATTTGTATTAGACTTGGTTTCTCTGCTAAAATACAATTTTATTTAATGCAAAAGAACCAAAGATGAACAATCATTAACCTCACACTGTAGGGGATATCACACTTCATAATGTGATATTGAATGAAATGGTCTATTTGGCTTTTAACTAATCAGTTCAATAAATATTTATTGGGTATGTACTATGTGCCTGAAATAGAGGTAAGTTCTGAGGATAAACTGTTGTTTGTAGTACTTCTTTTGATGGAGAAAGACATGCATCAAATATTCATGGAAACATAGGTGTTGTGGAAACTGTACAAGCGCTATGAAGAGAAGAATTACGCCTGGTGAAAGAGCCTGTACAATAGGGTCAATTAACCTTTTAAAGTAGGTCAGGAAAGGATTCCATGGGTTGAGATTTGAATGTTGAGTAGGACTATTAACTAGGTAAACAGAGAAATGGAGACTGTTTCAGAAAGAAGAAATCACTCGTACGAAATCCTTGTGGCAGGAGAGGATGAGCTGAATGTAAGGATCTCATAGCTCACGAGTGTTTAGGTGATGACAGTGAAGGACACATATTGTATTGGAGACAATAATATCCCATCAATCCTGCAATTCAGGTACGATAGAAATATTTTCATTTTCTAAAAAAAGAAACGAGGCCTAACAAGGTTAAGAACATGCTCAGAGTCATTGTGAGTGGCTGAATCAGAACTCAGCATTGTGTCTGCTGATTTGAGCTTGGCTGCTTATTTTTTCTTTCTTTTTGTTTTTTTTTTTTACTTTAGGCCATTGTCTCTAAGGCTTGGCTAGCCTCTTCTAGAACTTACAGTTTAGTGGGAAACAGACTTGGAAACATTTCCTGCAATACAGAATGAGAAAAGCACGGTAAGTTAGGTAATTGAGGTGCTAAGGATTACAAAGAAGGGAGAAATGTAATCCATTTGGGTGGAATTGGAAGGCTTTAAGGAAAGCTGAGCTCGTCTTAGATGTATCTAGAGCTTGATGACTGAAGGACAATTTACACAGTAATTTAAATGCTCTGTACCAACGTCAGAAGCCCTGCTGGCATAGTAGTTAAGATCTATGGCTGCTAACCAAAAGGTCGGCCGTTCGAATTTACCAGACAATCCTTGGAAACTCTATGGGGCAGTTCTGTTCCATCCTTTGGGTCACTATGAATCAGAATCGACTTGACAGCAATTGGTTTTTTTTTTTTTTGGTACCAAAGTCAAGACACATTTAAGGGAATAGTCACCTGAGTAGATCCAATGAGAGCCAAAGCCTTGGTCTAGAGATCACTCAAGGCTGGATCCTGAAAGAGGCTTCAGAATGGAGAGAAACTTGAAAGGTGACCTTGAAGGATGTGACCAGACAGAAGTGGAGGGGAGTAGAGGACTGAGAATCTCTGGGGAGACATCGGTCTCCAGAGCTGATATTTGGCAGCAACCTCAAAGCTTCCTTTTTCTTATTTGATGGGATCTTTAAGAGGAATTGAAGTAGAGAGAAAAAGCACAGAGAAAAGTAATACGGTTAATTAGAGAATGCTGAGAATCTTGCAAAAATAGCTGTGTCAAAAATTGGATTAAGCAACGTGCCCTTGAAAAATGAGAACGTATTCAGATGATGATGGCCAGATGACAAGCCCTCAGTAGAGTAATTAAGAGAATGGGCTAACAAAATTATAGTCATTTAAAGTTACTTAGGAAATGCATAGTACAGCTAGACACTGCCAACAAAAGAAAAAAAAGGAGAGAATATATACACTAAACCTACAGATGTGCACGTACGCACAGATGTGTACGTACACACACACTCATGCACATACACATCTTTATATCAACACAAGGTAGTGGTACTCACAATTCCTATTTATTGAGTGCTTGACATAGTCTCTGAGCGGCTGGCATCCCTTGATGACCAGCTCAGAAATAGCAACAAGCCATTTTCCTTTTTCTATACACTTTTTTTTTTACATTTGTACTTTTTTTTTTTTTTTACCAAAATTGGAAATCCATGTATCTTCAAGGACTGTATGGCAGAACCTGAGTCTTTTAAAAGCAAATTTTGTGAAGATTAAACGAGTTTTTTAAGCCGTATTTTCAGTTGTTTAAGTGGAGTTCATTGACCTCAATATTGAACTTCCTTTCTTTGCATTTGTGAAGCTGGATGCTTCCCAGGCCTGAATCCCAGCATCTGCAGCACTTCTAAGTCCCTTGCTAGAATGTGAAATGATTATTGGACTTTTTTTTTTTCCCTTAGTCCTGGTGATGCAATAGTTGAAACACCTAGCTGCCGTTATGGATTGAATTGTGTCCCCCCAAAATACGTGTTATAAATCCTAGCCTGTATGCCAATGGTTATAATCCATTTGGGAATGGGTTATCTTTGTTATGTGAATGAGGCAGGATTAGTGTAGGGTGTATCTTGAGTCAATCTCTTTTGAGATACAAAAAGAGATTAAACACAAGCTAGTAAGCAGAGATACCAAAAAAAAAAAAAAAAAAAAAATCCTATTGCCAATTCTGACTCATAGTGACCCTATACAACAGAACAGAACTGCCCCATATGGTTTCCAAGGAGCGCCTGGTGGATTGGAACTGCCGACCTTTTGGTTAGCAGCCATAGCTCTTAACCACTATGCTACCAGGGCTTCAAAGCAGAGATAAGGTAAAATAAATGCCAAGCCACATGAAAGTTGCCTAGGAGCAGAAGCTCAGAAGAGACAAGGGCCTTCCCTCCAGGGCTAAAAGAGAAAGAAAGCCTTCCCCTAGGGCTGACACCCTGAATTCAGACTTCTAGCTTCCTAAACTGTGAGAAAATTAATTTCTATTTGTTAAAGCCACCTACTTGTATTTCTGTTATAGCAGCACAAGATAACCAAGACATCTGCTAACCGAAAGGTTGGAGGTTCAAACCCACCCAGTGGTTATGGGGAAGAAAGGCCTGTCAATCTGTTCCCATAAAGATTAAAAAAAAAAAAAAAAAACAGCCTAGAAAACCTTGTGGGGCAGTTCTACTCTGCGGCACGGAGTCACTATGAGTAGAAATTGACCTGACAGCAACCAATGACAACAATCTCAATATACGTGTATGATGACTTTTCGTTGGCTGGAAAGGCTGGCATGTCTGATAAAAGGTGGGAATGAGGGACGTAAAGAGGGAATGAATGAGTGTAGGAGGATAGAGGGAAGAACAGCAGCCATTATAGGTGGGCCATTTGATTCAAGCCAGGTTCCTTGACCTTGTATTTGATGTGTATCATAGCTCAATGAGATATGAATCATCAGTGTCTTCATTCCCATTTCATAGATGAGTATCCTGATTTCAGAGATATAAGTCCATCATCACATAGGGACTAGTCTGTATGGGGATTTGAAACCAGATATGCCACTACAAATACACCCTATCTTCTTACTTTTAAATAAATTCTATGATATCTATGAGTCCTTGTGTTACAATGAAAATTATTCTTCCAACAGTAAAAACTTACCATTTATCAGACTAACAATTAGAATCATCTGTAAAGATTCTCCTTTCTCATGCAACTGCTACAGATTCTTATGTCCTGATGTAGTTAGTGGGGACAGAAGTCATCACTTGAGAAAGCTGCAAGGTAGTGTCCTCCACAGAGAACCATGCTCCCTTAGAACAAGAAGGTGACCAGAACCTTTGGGGAAAAAGTTGCAGATATGGGGACTTTGCTACTGAAGCTTCATGATTTCTGGAGAGTACGGTGTAAAGGTTTGGGGAGAGAGAGAAAGGTGGGAGAGAGTATCAGGTTAGTGGATCTGCAGAGCAGTAGTGACGTGGCTTTCTGGGGGGAATCAGGTAACTAGAAATCTTAAGCTTCTCATAGATCTTGACATAAACAGTGATAAAGAACATAAGGATGTGAGGTCCTGATGTTCTCCAAGGTAGACTGAAGTGGGCTCAGTGTTCCTGGACAGGGACAGATGGGGACCTGGCCAAAACTGGGCAGTGCTCTGAAACCTCCTTTAATTCCTGGACATCTGAGGAAGAATATCATCAGCAGCAGCAGATCCTACTGTACTGGTGAGACACTAAATATTGCTTTTCAACCTGTACAAAAGCTGTAGTAGTATAATCCTGGTAAACCATGCTTTACAGTTCTGACACTTATAGCTGGCAAAACCCAAGAGGAATATGTGATGATTAAAATGTTCTTAGAATAAAACATTTTTCCTCTCAGAATAGTGCTATCCAATAGAAATATAATGTAAGTCACAAAAATAATTTTAAATTTTCTAGCTGCTATATTTTTAACAACTGAAAAGACACAAGTGAAATTTATTTTAGTAATACATTTTATTAATCCATTATATCCAAAATACTATCATTTGAACATGTAATCAACATAAAATTATTAGTAGAGTATATTACATTCTTTTCATCACGGCCTTTGATATTCAGCCTGTATTTTGGAATGACAATGCATCTCAATTCAGACCAGCCACATTTCAAATGCCCAATGGCCACATGTGGCTAGTGGCTACCAGATTGGACAGTACAGTTCTAGAACTTTGAACGATACTGCAGTTCTGATGTGAAGAAAATCTAACTTAACACTATTTATCCATAGTAAGAAACAAAACGATGATGTTGTTGTCATTGTTAGGTGGTATGGGGTCATTTCTGACTCATAGCAACCCTACGTACGATAGAACAAAACACTGCCTGGTCCTACACCAACCTCGTAATAATTGCTATGTTTGAGCTCATTGTTGCAGCCACTGTGTCAATCCATCTCGCTGAGGATCTTCCTCAACTTTCCTATTTTTTCTTGTGTTAAGAATTAAATTATTTCTCTACTTCAAATCTTGATACATGCTACAACGTGGATGAACCTGAAAAACATTATGTTGAGTGGAATAAGTCAGTCGCAAAAGGACAAATGTCTCTCTTAGGAGAAATATCTAGAATAGGCAAGTGTATAGAGAACAAAGCTTATCAGTGGTTTCCAGGAACAGGTGGGGAGGAGGGGAAAAGAGGAACCAAAGCTCAGGGGACACTGGGCTTCTGCTAAGGGTGATGGTATAATTTGGGAATGATTAAGGGTGATAGCTGAACAACACGATGAACACAATATCACTGAACTATACATGTGAAGATTGTTGAAATGTCAAATGTATTGTTAAATATACATTTATTGTAAAAAAAAGTAATAATAAGGTGAGCACCATTAGAAATGTATCTTCTAACCAGCGAATGAAAAATAATAGACTATAATCTTGTCAAAGTCTAGGTTTAAAAGTTACCCATACGTCCCATGGAACCCTGGTGGTGCAGTGGTTAAGAGCTCAGCTGCTAACCAAAAGGTCCCGGTTCAAATCCATCAACCACTCCTTGGAAAACCTATGGGGCAGGTCTGCTCTGTCCTATAGGGTCACTGTGAGTTCGAACTAGCTCAACGGCAACAGGTTTGGTTTTGGTTGGATATATCTAATGTGATTATCTTTGGATCTTCTTGCAACAGAAACACTGAGGAAGGAATCTGATGAGCAATTGGTTGAGCAAAACAAACAAAGATCACACACACTGTGAGCCCTAGCTTCCTTTCTCCTCCTTTCGGGCCTCCAGGTCCTAAAGTTTGAATTTACTCACGGATTCCACTTAGACTCCAAAGCCAGTACTATTCCTGCTAAGGCTTTAATACTGAGCTAAGGCATAATAACTACCAAAGTTCTGGTCACCCTCCCCAAACCACATATCAGTCTGTGCTTTCTTGTTTTTTCACTGTTATTATTATTAGCAATTATTGTATTATTTTACATATCATATTATTACTAGTCATTGAAACACACATAATGGCACTAGTATAGTTCGGAAAAAGATCTTTTGCACAAACTGCACACTGGTTGTGCTAACAATTTTCCTTCTCTCTTACTGATCTCCCAAACTCAGCCTGGAATCCTTTGCTTCTATGCCTGGCCCATTAGACAGAATCTTTTCTCACTAACTGTTGAGGTTTGTGAGAACAGTTATATCATTTTTCCTTCCCTTCTAAGTATGAATACAATTGAGAAACAGAGCCAGATATGTAAAAATCTAATATCAGCTTTTTTTTTTTTTTTTTAATATCAGTTAGTCTTAGATATGTGTCTAAAATCCCAGCTCTTGTGCCCAGGTCTGAGTCTCAGTCTCACCATCTGTAAGTTGGACAACATGCTCTCTACTCACTCTTCCTTGCAGAGTCATAGTGAGGAAAGGAAGGACAAACAAGATCACATCTTAAAAACTGCTTTGCAACCTTTACAAAAGCTATAGGAATAAGATGTCTGCCTGTCAACAGTGTTTCAGAGTCTTTTGTCCCCTGACCCCATCCCTTCCCAGCTATGGAAATTCCATCATCTCAGACCTGGTCATCTGCTCAGTCCATGGCCACTGCTTATTAAGGAATGCTTGTGAAATTAAGGTAACATGGTCAGTGAATATGTCACAGACTAAAGAGCTGCGGAGGCACAAGGAGAAGTATTCTCTGCCAAGCTTTGTTGCAGAAACTGAATTAGTATCCCCTGGGCAGGAGCAATATGGTGGGGATTCTCACAGGCTTTCCGTCAGTGAGGATGGCAGCAGACTTGGGTCAGAATCAGCCCTGCACTGAAAACACCACCTTACCTTGGACAATCTCTTAATTGCTCTGAAATTCCCTGGTGAACATTCAGGGAGTGTTGTACTAATAAGATCTCTTATAAGCCTGTTATGGAAAAAAACAAAAAGTTCTTACAAAGCCCAAATAATTCATTTATTTCATAGAAGCCCTGCAACAATGTCCCATTGGAAGGAAGGAGAGAACTAAGCAGTAGTTCAGGCTCTGGACGGGGAGGAGAAGGTGGAAGGGGGGATTCTGTAGCCAAAGTCAGTATGTGGTCACATGTCTAGACAGGATTTTGTCACCTACCAGCTACATCATACAATCAATTCATTTAATAAATAATATGAATTATCTTAGGTGCTGTAGTTACAGCAGTGTACAAAACAGTCAATATCCTTGTCTTCAGGGGGCGAAACAAACAGGAGACTAAGAAACACATCAAATAGTCTATACAATCAGGAGGTAATAAGTTTTATGTAGGAAAATAGGGCCAGGAAAGGCAATGATGGAGTCCCTGGATGGTGCAAAGAGTTAATGCGTGTGGCTGCTAACCAACAGTTTGGAGGGTCTAGTTCACCCAGAGATGCCTCAGAAGAAAAGCCTGGTGTTCTGCTTCTGAAAAACCAGCCATTGAAATCCCTGTGGAGCACAGGTCTACTCTGACACACATGGAGTTGCCAGAAGTTTGAGTCACTTCAACAGCAACTAGATTTTAAGGCAACGATGAAATACGATGTGTTAAGATGAATCATGCCAGATCTGAGAGAAACGCATTCTAAACAAAGGAAACAGCTGTAAAAAAGGCCTGGCAGGAAAGACCTTTGTGTTTATGAAGACTACCAAGGAATCAGATGTGGATCAAGCACAATGAGTAAAGGTGGTTGTGCCAGAAAATTAGGATGTGAAAGCAATAGATTTTAAATGTATTGGCCGTGGGCAAACTACTTCACATTTTAAACATATGTCTACCGAAATCTTGTAAATTATACCTAGTGGGCTGGGATTTTGCAGGATCATATAAAATACTATACGGGAAAGTACACTAGATTCAGAAGTTATAAGAAATCTTTTAAATGGCAAGAGATCTACTTGACATTCTCTTGGATCCACTTTCATTCTATCCTGATTCAACCCAAACTTCTGCCCTTAATTCTTCAGTGAGATCATAGGCACAAAGCTTTTAGAAGAGTACCAAGAACATAAATGTTAGTTATTATTTTCCCATTACCTTTGTGGTGGCTTGTGTGTTTCTGTGATACTTCAAGATATGCTACTGGAATTTCAAATACCAGCAGGGTCACCCATGGTGGACAGGTTCCAGCTGAGTTTCCAGACTAGGACAGAATAGGGAGAAAGACACAGTGATCTACTTCTGAAAAAATTGTCCAGTGAAAATCTTATGAATAACAAAAGAACATTGTCTGATATAGTGCAGGAAGATGAGCGTCTCAGGCTGAAAAGCGCCCAAAACACAACTTAGGAAGAACTGCCTCCTCTCAAAGTACAGTCGACCTGAAAGATGTGAAGTAAAATATCCAGGAAAATTGGAAGTTGTCAAAAATGAAATGAACCACACAAATATTGACATCCTAGGCATTAGTGAGCTGAAATGGACTGTTATTGGCCATTTTGAATCAGGCAATCATATGGTCTACTATGTCAGGAATGACAAATTGAAAAGGAATGGCATCAAATTCATCATCAAAAAGAACATTTCAAGATCTGTCCTGAAGAACAACGCTGTCAGTAATAGGATAATATTCATACACCTGCAAGGAAAATCAGTTAATAAGACTATTATTCAAATTTATACACCAACCATTAATGCCAAAGACAAGGAAATTGAGTATCAACTTTTGCAGACCGAAATTGATCAAAGATGCAATCAAGATGCATTGATAATTACTGGTGACTGGAATGCAAAAGTTGGAGACAAAGAAGAAGGCTTTATAGTTGGAAAATATGGCCATGGTGATAGAAGCTATGCTGGAGACTGCATGATAGAATTTTGTAAGACCAACGTCTTATTCATTGCAAATAACTTTTTGAACAACACAAATAATAACTATACACATTGACCTCACAAGACGGAAAACACAGGAATCAAATCGATTACATGTGTGGAAAGTGATGATGGAAAAACTCAATATCATTAGTCAGAAAAAGGACAAGGTTCTGTCTACTGTGGAACAGAACATCAATTGCTTACATGCAAGATCAAGTTGAACCTAAGAGAATTAAAACAAGCCCGCCAGAACCAAAATATGACCTCGAGTATATTCCATCTGAATTTGGAGACCATCTCAAGAACAGATTTGACCCATTGAACGCTAATGACTGAAAACCAGATGAGTTGTGGAATGACATCATACATGAAGAAAGTAAAAGGTCATTAAAAAGGCAGGAAAGAAGAAAAAGACAAAAATTGATGTCAGAAGAGACTCTGAAACTTGCTCTTGAATATAGAGTAAACAAAAAACCAAACTCATTGCCATCAAGTTGATTCTGACTCATAGCGACCCTATAGGACAGAGTAGAACTGCCCCATATGGTTTCCAAAGAGTGGCTGGTGGATTTGAACTGCAGACTTTTTTGGTTAGCAGCCAAACTCTTAATCACTATGCCACCACCAGCACTCCTGAACCCAGGGTAGCTAAAGCAAATGGAAGAAGTGATCACATAAAAGAGCTAAACAGAAGATTTCAAAGGACCACTTGAGAAGACAAAATAAAGCATTATAATGAAACGTGCAAAGATATGGAGTCAGAAAACCAAAAGGGAAAAACATGCTCACCACTTTTCAAGCAGAAAGAATTGAAGAAAAAATTCAAGCCACGAGGTGCAATTTTGAAGAATTCTACAGGCAAAATATTGAAAGATTCAAGAAGTATCCAAAGAAGATGGAAAGATTATGCAAGTCCCTGTACCAAAAAAATTGGTCAGTGTTCAACCATTTCAGGAGGTAGCATATGATCAAGAACTGAATAGTTTTGAAAGAAGAAGTCCAAGCTGCACTGAAGGCATTGGAGAAAAATAAGGCTTCAGAAATCGATGGAATACCAATTGAAATGTTTCAACAAAAGAACGCAGTGCTGGAAGTGCTCACTCGTCTATGCCAAGAAATTTGAAGGACAGCTACCTGGCCAAAGGACTGAAAGAGATCCATATTTGTGCCATTCCGAAGAAAGGTGATACAACAGAATGCAGAAATTATCAAACAATATCATATGCAAGTAAATTTTGCTGAAGATCATTCAAAAGTGGTCGCCACAATATATCAACAGGGAACTGCCAGAAATTCAAGCTGAGTTCAGAAGAGGCCATGGATCAGGGATATCATTGTTGATGTCAGATGGATCTTGGCTGAAAGCAGCAAATAACAGAAAAATGTTTCCCTGTGTTTTATTGACTATGCAAAGGTATTTGGCTCTGTGGATCCTAACAAATTATGAGTAAGATTGCGAAGAATGAAAATTCCAGAACATTTAATTGTGTACCTGCAGAGCCTGTTCATAGACCGAAGCAGCCATTAGACTAGAACAAGGGGATACTGCATGGTTTAAAATCAGGAAATGTGTTCACCAGGGTTGTATCTTTTCACTATACTTATTCAATCTGTATGCTGAGGAAATAATCTGAGAAACTGGGGCATATGAAGAAGAACGCAGCATTAAGATTGGAGGAAGATGCATTAACAACCTGTGTTATGCAGATGACACAACCTCGCTTGCTGAAAGTGAAGAGGACTTGAAGCACTTACTGATGAAGATCAAAGACCACAGCATTTAGTATGGATTGCTCCTCAACATAAAGAAAACAAAAACCTTCACAACTGGATCAATAAGCAACATCATGATAAATGGAGAAGAGTTTGAAGTTGTCAAGAATTTCCTTGTACCTGAATCCACAATCAACACCCATGGAAGCAGCAGTCAAGAAATCAAATGAGGGGTGGGGCCAAGATGGCTGACTAGGTAGATGCTACCTCGGATCCCTCTTGCAACAAATACTTGGAAAAACAAGTGAATCGATCACATACGTGATAATCTACGAACCCTGACCAACAAACTCAGATTTAAAGAGTTGACCTGAGTGACAGAGACTGAGAACGAACAACCACAGGGAAGCAGTGATTGTTTTCGGAGCCTGGAGCCAGTGTCCCAGTCAGGAAACCTTGGCGCCAGGCTTTGGACTGGGCGCAGGGGAGCTGAGCACGGCATCCTGAAATGGCACAATCATGGGGCGCAGCCCTAACCCCCTGAACTGACCCCAGGGGAAGCCCAGCCAGTGCACACAGGCAGCGCAGCGACGTGGCTGACAGGAGGAGAAGTCACTGGGAGGCATCGACTGGTTTTGGAGCCGGGAGTGCGGCATCCTTGCCGGGGAACCTTGGTGCTGGACTTTGGACTGGGAGCAGAGGAACTAACCGGGACTTCTGAGACAGCGCAAGCACGGGTCGTGGGCCTGACCCTCGGGGGCAATCTCTATCCAGCCAGCACACACAGTCGACGACGCGCCCCTCGGGAATCTCAGATAAAACAGTCATCCTAACCAAGATAAGTAACTTTGTCTATATTCCGGGGTGTTACTCTCTCCTATTTCTCTGAACCCTCCCCTCACCTTCCCAGGCAGCTTCATTAACATTGGAATTTCCTGAGCCAGAAAGTAAACTGCTCTGCGGTTTTTCTTTCTTTCGTTTTGTTTTTGTCTTTTCCTAACCCATTCTCCAGGCCTGAGAGAAGCAACTACAAAAAACCCAGGGACCAAAAATCCTTCCCTAATTGGACTAAAAACACAGAACCAGATCCAGCCAAGCGCATGTGATCCACAGTCTTGTGCTTTCATCCCTACAGGGAAGAAGGCAGCTATTATTATGCAAAGGCATTTCTGATAGGGATCTGACTGCAATTGTTTTAGCGGATTTACTGGAAAGACAAGTTTCCCAGGTCTGATATCTCTGCATATTCAACAGAGCCCTCACTGACCCACAACAGGGAACTGAGAGCTGAAGCTCCCCCCAGACCACCTAGCCTCATGCCTTAGGGGTCTAAGGAGGGTGACACCTACCAATCTGTAGAGGTACTTGCATTGGGGGCCTAAGGTACTGCTGCAGAGCCCACCCACCAAGGTGCTTTAGGAGTAAAGACACACCTACCTTACTGACACTTGGGGGAAGGCTGTCAGCATCCTGCCTCCTCCTGGAGTGTGAACCCCAGCTGCTACTGTAAATGGACTAAACGCACCAATAAAGAGACAGAGAGTCTCAGACTGGATAAAGAAACATGACCCGTCTATATGCTGCCTACAAGAGACACACCTTAGACTTAGAGACACAAACAAACTAAAACTCAAAGGATGGAAAAAAATATATCAACCAAACAACAAGCAAAAAAGAAGAGCAGTAGCAATATTAATTTCTGACAAAATAGACTTTAGACTTAAATCCACCACAAAGGATAAAGAAGGACACTACATAATGATAAAAGGGACAATTGACCAGGAAGATATAACCATATTAAATATTTATGCACCCAATGACAGGGCTGCAAGATACATAAATCAAATTTTAACAGAATTGAAAAGTGAGATAGACACCTCCACAATTATAGTAGGAGACTTCAACACACCACTTTCTGAGAAGGACAGGACATCCAGTAAGAAGCTCAATAGAGACACGGAAGACCTACTTACAACAATCAACCAACTTGACCTCATTGACTTATACAGAACTCTCCACCCAACTGCTGCAAAGTATACTTTTTTTGCTAGCGCACATTGAACATTCTCTAGAATAGACCACATATTAGGTCATAAAACAAACCTTTGCAGAATCCAAAACATCAAAATATTACAAAGCATCTTCTCAGACCACAAGGCCATAAAAGTGGAAATCAATAACAGAAAAATTAGGGAAATCAAATACTTGGAAACTGAACAATACCCTGCTGAAAAAAGACTGGGTTATAGAAGACATTAAGGAGGGAATAAAGAAATTCATAGAATGCAACAAAAATGAAAATACTTCCTGTCAAAACCTCTGGGACACAGCAAAAGCAGTGCTCAGAGGCCAATTTATATCGATAAATGCACACATACCAGAAGAAGAAAGAGCCAAAATCAGAGAACTGTCCCTACAACTTGAACAAATAGAAAGTGAGCAACAAAAGAATCCATCAGGCACTAGAAGAAAACAAATAATAAAAATTAGAGCTGAACTAAATGAATTAGAGAACAGAAAAACAATTGAAAGAATTAACAAAGCCAAAAGCTGGTTCTTTGAAAAAATTAACAAAATTGATAAACCATTGGCCAGACTGACTAAAGAAATTCAGGAAAGGAAACAAATAAACCAAATAAGAAACGAGATGGGCCGCATCACAACAGACCCAACTGAAATTAAAAGAATCGTATCAGATTATTATGAAAAATTGTACTCTAACAAATTTGCAAACCTAGAAGAAATGGATGAATTCATGGAAAAACACTACTACCTCAACTAACACAGTCAGAAGTAGAACAACTAAATAGACCCATAACAAAAAAAGAGATTGAAATGGTAATCAAAAAACTCCCAACAAAAAAAAAAGCCCTGGCCTGGATGGCTTCACGGCAGAGTTCTACCAAACTTTCAGAGAAGAGTTAACACCACTACTACTAAAGGTATTTCAAAGAATAGAAAATGACGGAATACTGCCTAACTCATTCCATGAAGCCACCATCTCCCTGATACCAAAACCAGGTAAAAACATCACAAAAAAAGAAAATTACAGACCTATATCCCTCATGAACACAGATGCAAAAATCCTCAACAAAATTCTAGCCAATAGAATTCAACATCATATCAAAAAAATAATTCACCACGACCAAGTGGGATCTATACCAGGTATGCAAGGCTGGTTTAATATTAGAAGAACCATTAATGTAATCCACCATATAAATAAAACAAAAGACAAAAACCACATGATCTTATCAATTGATGCAGAAAAGGCATTTGACAAAGTCCAACACCCTTTCATGATAAAAACTCTCACCAAAATAGGAATTGAAGGAAAATTCCTCAACATAATAAAGGGCATCTATACAAAGCCAACAGCCAACATCACTCTAAATGGAGAGAGCCTGAAAGCATTTCCATTGAGAACGGGAACCAGACAAGGACGCCCTTTATCACTGCTCTTATTCAACATTGTGCTAGAGGTCCTAACCAGAGCAATTAGGCTAGACAAAGAAACAAAGGGCATCCGGATTGGCAAGGAGGTAGTAAAATTATCTCTATTTGCAGATGACATGATCTTATACACAGAAAACCTCAAGGAATCCTCCAGAAAACTACTGAAACTAATAGAAGAGTTTGGCAGAGTCTCAGGTTATAAGATAAACACACAAAAATCAGTTGGATTCCTCTACATCAACAAAAAGAACATCGAAGAGGAAATCTTCAAATCAATACCATTCACAGTAGCCCCCAAGAAGATAAAATACTTAGGAATAATTCTTACCAAAGATGTAAAAGGCCTATATAAAGAAAACTACAAAGTACTACTACAAGAAACTAAAAAGGACCTACTTAAGTGGAAAAACATACCTTGCTCATGGATAGGAAGACTTAACATAGCAAAAATATCTATTCTACCAAAAGCCATCTATACATACAATGCACTTCCAATCCAAATTCCAATGTCATTTTTTAATGTGATGGAGAAACAAATCACCAACTTCATATGGAAGGGAAAGAAGCCTCGGATAAGTAAAGCATTACTGAAAAAGAAGAAGAAAGTGGGAGGCCTCACTCTACCGGATTTTATACAGCCACAGTAGTCAAAACAGCCTGGTACTGGTACAACAACAGGCACATAGACCAATGGAACAGAATTGAGAACCCAGATATAAATCCATCCACATATGAGCAGCTGATATTTGACAAAGGCCCGGTGTCAGTTAATTGGGGAAATAATAGTCTTTTTAACAAATGGTGCTGGCATAACTGGATATCCATTTGCAAAAAAATGAAACAGGACCCATACCTCACACCATGCACAAAAACTAACTCCGAGTGGATCAAAGACCTAAACATAAAGACTAAAACGATAAAGATCATGGAAGAAAAAATAGGGACAACGTTAGGAGCCCTAATACAAGGCATAAACAGAATACAAAACATTACCAAAAATGATGAAGAGAAACCAGATAACTGGGAGCTCCTAAAAATCAAACACCTATGCTCATCTAAAGACTTCACCAAAAGAGTAAAAAGACCACCTAAAGACTGGGAAAGAATTTTCAGCTATGACATCTCCGACCAGCGCCTGATCTCTAAAATGTATATGATTCTGTCAAAACTCAACCACAAAAGGACAAACAACCCAATCAAGAAGTGGGCAAAGGAGATGAACACACACTTCACTAAAGAAGATATTCAGGCAGCTAACAGATACATGAGAAAATGCTCTCGATCATTAGCCATTAGAGAAGTGCAAATTAAAACTACGATGAGATTCCATCTCACTCCAACAAGGCTGGCATTAATCCAAAAAACACAAAATAATAAGTGTTGGAGAGGCTGCGGAGAGATTGGAACTCTTATACACTGCTGGTGGGAATATAAAATGGTACAACCACTTTGGAAATCTATCTGGTGTTTTCTTAAACAGAAATAGAACTACCATACAACCCAGAAATCCCACTCCTCGGAATATACCCGAGAGAAATAAGAGCCTTCACATGAACAGATATATGCACACCCATGTTCATTGCAGCTCTGTTTACAATAGCAAGAAGCCGGAAGCAACCAAGGTGTCCATCGACGGATGAATGGTTAAACAAATTGTGGTATATTCACACAATGGAATACTACGCATCGATAAAGAACAGTGACGAATCTGTGAAACATTTCATAACATGGAGGAACCTGGAAGGCATTATGCTGAGCGAAATTAGTCAGAGGCAAGAGGACAAATATTGTATAAGACCACTATTATAAGACCTTGAGAAATAGTATAAACTGAGAAGAACACATACTTTTGTGGTTACGAGGAGGGGAGGGAGGGAGGGTGGGAGAGGGTTATTTACTGATTAGTTAGGAGATAAGAACTACTTTAGGTGAAGGGAAGGACAATACTTAATACATGGAAGGTCAGCTCAACTGGACTGGACCAAAAGCAAAGAAGTTTCCGGGATAAACTGAATGCTTCAAAGGTCAGCGGAGCAAGGGCGGGGGGTTGGAGACTATGGCTTAAGGGGACTTCTAAGTCAATTGGCAAAATAATTCTATTATGAAAACATTCTGCATCCCACTTTGAAATGTGGCATCTGGGGTCTTAAATGCTAACAAGCTGCCATCTAAGATGCATCAATTGGTCTCAACCCACCCAGATCAAAGGAGAATGAAGAACACCAAGGTCACACGATATCTATGAGCCCAAGAGACAGAAAGGGCCACATGAACCAGAGGCTTACATCATCCTGAGACCAGAACAACTAGATGGTGCCTGGCCACAACCTATGACTGCCCTGACAGGGAGCACAACAGAGAACCCCTGAGGGAGCAGGAGATCAGTGGGATGCAGATCCCAAATTCACATAAAAAGACCATACTTAATGGTCTGACTGAGACTAGAGGAATCCCGGCGGTCATGGTCCCCAAACCTTCTGTTGGTCCAGGACAGGAACCATTCCCGAAGAGAACTCACCAGACATGAAAGGGAGTGGACAGTGGGTAGGAGAGAGATGCTGATGAAGAGTGAGCTACTTGTATCAGGTGCACACTTGAGACTGTGTTGGCATCGCCTGTCTGGAGGGGAGATGGGAGGGTAGAGAGGGTTAGAAACTGGCAAAATTGTCACGAAAGGAGAGACTGGAAGGGCTGACTCATTAGGGGGAGAGTAAGTGGGAGTATGGAGTAAGGTGTATATAAGCTTATATGTGACAGACTGACTTGATTTGTAAACATTCACATAAAGCTCAATAAAAATTATTAAAAAAAAAAGAAATCAAATGATGTACTGCATTGGGCAAATCTGCTGCAAAAGACCTCTTTAAAGTGTTGAAAAGCAGAGAAGTCACCTCGAGGAGTAAGGTGTGCCTGACCCATGTAGTGGTATTTTCAATCACCTCATATGCATGTGAAAGCTGTACTATGAATAAAGAAGACTGAAGAAGAATTGATGCTTTTCTTTGAATTAAGGTGTTGGGGGAGAATACTGAATATACCATAGATTACCAGAAGAACAAGCCTGTCTTGGAAGAAGTACAGCCAGAGTGCTCCTTGGAAGCGAGGATGGCGAGACTTTGTCTTATGTACTTTGCACATATTATCAGGAAGAACGGGTCCCTGGAGGTGGATGTCGTGCTTGGTAAGGTAGAAGGTCAGCAAAAACGAGAAAGATGCTTGAAGAGGTGGATTGACACAGTGGCAGCAACAATGGGCTCAAACAAAGTAATGACTGTGAGGATGGCACAGTGTTTCGTTCTGTTGTACACAGGGTCACTACGAGTCAGAACCTACTAGAGGGCACCTAACAATGACATTGTTAGTTGGTCAAAATAAGATAGAATCTCCAAGATCCCTGCTTTGGGTATTTGTGCCCTGAAACAGAAGGGAAAGAGACATTTTTTAAGTCAGTCCTAATTACATTTCCAATGAAGAATGTGAAATTCAAGAAAGCAATTCCTATGGAGATCTCAATATTTCTCAATGCATTGAAGCAAATTTGTCCCTTAAATTGAGAGTGAGAAGGGGATGAGGAGAGAAGCTGGGAAGCCTAAGTAACCATCAAAATTACTAGTGTTCTTACACCAGGGTTTTTGACATAAGAACAAACTTAGGTTTCTCTTCCAGCATCATTAAACTCCAAAAAAGAAATAGCTTTCTACTGATCCCTGAATGCTCTCCATCTGTATGTGTTTTTGATGTATGTGAAAGTAGATTTTATGCAACAAAAGAAAACTGAAAGGTCGATTTGGTTTTAAAAATTAATATTCAGTGCATTAATATTACAAAATCAAGACTGTGCTTTTAAATTTAATTTACAAATCATTTTATTTTCTATTTATATGTCCAGAAACTATTAACTAAAACTTTTAAGTCAACCTTTTCTACTTAATTAAAGTCCATTACACATTTTAAACTTTATTGATATTTTAATATATTCATTATTATTTTAAGTATTTCAATTTTCTAAAAAGCTGAGTGTTTAACCAACTTTCATAAGTCTAATAAATTAAAATTACCAGTATATGACAATGCTTTTCAGAAAGGTAGTAAAACTTTCTTAGAACTTTCAAATTAAAATGACAAGTCAAAATCAAATTTTCAATTCCACATTTTAAATTGAAATTAGTTTAATCTGTTACTCTACTATGTCAAATAATATTTTAATATGCTAAATACTACTACGTTAAGAGTGATTAAAATGTTGACTAAGTTCAGTTCATCTCTAAACTTAACAAAAAAATATTAAGACTATGAGAATTAGAACTTAGATATTAGGAGTGATTGTTTTTTTTTTTTTTTCCTTTACTTACTTTATAGGAACTATTTGGAAAAGATCTCTAAGGTCATGTCTTTTATATACCCATAAAACCCATTGCCAATGAGTTGATTCCAACTCATAGTGACCCTAAAGGGCAGAGTAGAACCGCCACATAAGATTTCCAAGGAGCACCTGGTAGATTTGAACTGCTGACCTTTTGGTTAGCAGCCGTAGCTCTTAATCACTATGCCACCAGGGTTTCCTTGTTTTTTTATATGGGGTCTTGTAACCCTATAGAGCTCATTTCTACTCTGTGACACACGGGGTCACCATGAGTTGGAATAGACTCAATAGCAACAGGTTTGGTTTGGTTTTTCATTTATATCTTATCTCTCTTGGATTGAAGTTATGTATAATCTAATTCTTACTGGGTTTTTTCATATATATATATATTTTAATTTCTTCAGTGGAAGACAATTTAGCTGCTTATTGCCTGATCGCATTCTAAAATTGGTTTATGTTCTTCCTATCTGGCAGGGGTCACAATTCACATGGATGTATAAACAGATTTTATTGGCTCCTAGATCTCCCTTCTGGCTCTTCCTGGAGCTATATATAGCCCCAGCTCTACAGCAGCCCTGCAAACATCACCTCCATCAACAGTCCTTCTGTTTGTTTGGTTTTGATTTTGGAGATAAGCTCTGCCCTCTCCAGGTTTTCATTTGAAGATACAAATATTGTGGGAGAGACAATACATGAAGATAATTTGTGCTTCTTCTTCTTCTTTTTTTTTTTCTTGATAAGACAGAGCTAGTAAAGCAAGGAGACTTTCAGCTTTTAGGGTCGGTTAACAAAGGGCTTCAAGAGAAGAGACAAGGCATTCATATTGTGAGAAGCTGGCCCCAGGAGACAGAGAACTAACTTTTCCAGCCTGTGTATATATGGCACACAAGAGCAGGCCTTCATCTCTCGGAGGCTCAGTTACCCAACCATCTCTACTCTCCTCAGACTCCTTGAAAAGGGGCCAAAGAAGTTTTATGTAAATCTGTATTTCAAGTTTAATAAGCCTGGGTATTAGAAGAAAGACAGTAGCAGTTATAGAAAGGTCTGCTACACCCAGATACAAAATCAGCACAGGGAGAGAGATAAAAGGTTCACACATGTGACTGGGCCATGCAGATATACAACAAAGGTGCAGCCTGAATTCACCAAGGCAATGCAAAGTCATTAAGGGTGAAATGGCCTGTGGCATCATTTACATAGCGAAGTAGAAACAAGTAGGACATATGTGCGTGCCAAAATCAAGTCCAGTAAAAAGTGGCCCAATGACAAGTTTCAGCACTGAAATGAGCACATTTTCAACTATTTGAAAAACTATTTCTTTCCTGAGAATTCCAAATAAACAAAGTTTTTCTTTAGAATAATACATGAATGTGTCTGAAAGGAAGCTTCAAATCCCTTCACCACTCCGTAGGGGAAATAGGTCCAGGGAGGTTAGGTGATTTTTCCAAAATCATGTAGTATACTAATGTCAGAACCTAGATTAAAACTAAATAAAAAATGTCCAGGATTGAGTCTGATTCAATCACCCCTTGGGTTAACATTGAAATTTCTTTCTTTTCTTACCACACCCTGACTGTACTGTGATTCTTTATAAGTAACTTAAAAAGACATTAACCATTTTCCTTAATTAAGCCGTAAAATGCTTTATTTTCGCTTGTGCACCATCATCTAGATTCAGTTTTGTCTTTCAAGGACCAGCTGCCCTTAAGCCCATCTTGGACTTGGCTGTTTTTGCCACATCTTTAGTGTTCTCTAATTAACCGGATTGCTTCTTTTCATTTTTCTTCTTAAGGCCTAATGTTAAAAAGCATTCTGTGTTCTGCTGAGTGCACATCCCCATTAAGTAAATTTGTCTTCTTATTGGCTGATTTTACTATGTTTGCTCCAGTTTCTCTTTTCTTAAGTGAAGAGCTTAAAAACATTATTTTTTTTAATGATGTGCTATATGTCTTAATGGATATTTTGTTTCATTTATATTCCCACTCTCTGATTTCCACTATAAACTTTTCTAACTTTCAGATAAATTAAGAAGAGCTAAGAGAAGAAGAAAAATCAAGAATTTAAGTAGTTTAGAGGGTTTTTGAGATCTAATTTCTGCATAGGACTTCTTTTTTTTTTTTTTAAGTAGATACTTTATTGGCCAGTAGAATATTTAATGTCTATAAATCTAACCTTTTTTTCAAACATTTGTTTTGTTTTATCTTAGGAAGCATCTCTCAGGAACATCTCACTTTCAGTCTTACAACAACCTAATAAACATAATTAATATAATCAGAAAGTTACAGCACCACATACTAAGTGGCAGTGTTAAGGCCTAAACACATTTGGCTCAATGTTTACGTACTTGGCTGCTTACTGAAAGGGTGGAGGTTTGACCCCATCAGCCACTTCGCAGGAGAAAAGACTTGGTGATCTGCTCCAGTAAAGACTACAGCCTAGGAAACCCTGTGGGGTTCTACTCTGTCCTATAGGGTCCCTATGAGTCAGAATTGGCTCAACGGCACACAACAACAACAACATTCCCCAAAACCTTCCATACTTCTGTACTTGGACTCATGATTGTACTCATCGTGAGTCTTCTCAGTAGACGTTTATTATACTAACAAAAAAGAATGTATCCAGAATAGACAGAAAAAGTATTATTTTTGGTGGATATTATCTAAATGGAAACCCTGGTGGTGTAGTGGTTAAGTGCTAAGGCTGCTAACCAAAGGGTCAGCAGTTCGAATCCACCAGGCGCTCCTTGGAAACTCTACAGGGCAGTTCTACTCTGTCCTATAGGGTCACTATGAGTTGGAATCGACTCAATGGCACTGAGTTTGGTTTTGGTTTTGGGTATTACCTAAATAAAGTCCATTGTTCAACAAGATAAAATATTCTTTTTCTCATTTTACACATTTGTGATGTAAGTACTCCAGAAGTAGAAGATGAAGCTCTGGGTTGTGCTAACGAAGTAAACTGCACATTCTGTAACCTTTTCATGATACTTCGAGATCACTATCACATGCCGTAATTATGAAATTATGCTGTCTAGCCCATATATCATCTGGGGTTTCCTGTCATTAAGCTATAGATGAGATCAACCTAAACCTCATCTCATACTTTGTGTGAGGCTTAATGTTCTGCCCACAAGAATGCTGGATTGCCATTCTACATGGATGTCTTTTTCACATTGTACTCTCATCTTCCATCCTAATGTGCATCACAAGGAAACACCCAGAGTGGAGCCTGTGCTGAGTTTGAGTGCAGGAAGAGAAGAGAGCTGAGTTCTCAACTAATCAAGTGGGTGGAGTGCTTCTGAGTTTGCTTATGGGCAGCAGAGGGGAGGAAGGCATCTAAGTCTTTTCTACCAGGTGGGCATTTCCTAGGGCATAGTTTATCTCCTATCTTTTCTGTAGAATTTTAAATAAGCCTGATAAAGTAGGAGCTTTGCTCATTTCCTTCACTGTAAGACTTAAAAAATGTCTGACACTTAAAAAAGATGAAAGAAGAAAGAAAAGAATGAAGAAAGGAAAGGAAAGGAGAGGAGAGGTGAGGGGTGGAGGAAGAGAAGAGGAAAGGAAAGGAGAGAAAAGAAAGAAAGAATGTCCAATAGCTAGAATTTATTAAGAGGTCACTTGGGCAAAACATTACATGGATCCAGGACTCTAGTCCGGGCCATCCGACCTCAAAATCTGGGCCTGCCTTTTTCACTACACTCTTAGATCTCTTCTGTCAATTATTAATCTCTGTACTGGCATCAGTTCAAACTTCGATCTTGATTCCTACTCCCTCAACTGTGACATATGCACACATATGTGTGCACACATAAACACGTGCATGCACACACGCACTAAAATGAAGATTTTCACAGGAGATTCGATGGTAATGACAAAGACTTTTCATCAATGTTGGCTAGATTAGAAAATTAAAAATTAGGTATTTATCCTCCTTACCTTTAAAACTATTTTCTGCTTTTTCATGTTCCTACCATGTTTGTTTTACCATGTTTCTTGGCCCATTTCCTTCATTGGCTGCCCCATTCAGCCTAAAATCTGCCAACTCTTTCGTATTGGAGATTCTGGTCTACTTGTCATTGGTCCTCAAATTCCACTCATGGCCTCTTTCCATATGCCTAGATTAGTACATTTGCCTTCTAATGGGCCACGTACCCAAGAGCTCTTTCCTTACTGTTCCAAAACTATATTTATATATCCATTTTTGCAAGGAAAGAAATCTCTAAAATACAGTTATTTCCATTCTGATACAGCATGACCAAACCAGAAAAAACACCAAACCCATTGTCACAGAGTCACTTCTGACTCATAACAATCCTACAGAACTGCAAAGAACTGCCCCATAGGGTTTTCAAGGAGGGGCTGGTGGATTTGAAGTGCCGATATTTTGGCTGCCAGCTGAGCTCTAAACCACTGCACCATCAGGGCTCCACAACATCACCACTATCCCCTAAAGACGCACACATACACACAGTGATTTTACTCAGTTTGTTCTGTTTTAACAAATATATTTATGTGCGTGTGTGCGTGCATATATATGTATAAGTATATATACTGTCTTTGTTACAGTCGAAGTTGCTATGCTCTTTAGGGTCTCCATGTTTTATTATAACCTCCACTCCAATCATAATAACACCAGGAAAGGAGAGGAGAGGTTAGCTTTGCACTAAAGGTACAGATTCATAATACATTTGATTTTATGATTTTGACAGTTTCTGGCTTTTTCCCCATTATTGTCAGACAGTCAATGTCAGTTATCGTTTAACGCATAGGCCAAGTCATCAATCCGTGATGAAAAAAAAATTATCCGTGCAGCAGAATAGATTATATCATTTTCCACTATGAGTTTCTGATAAGGGTTGCGTCTGGAGAGAGGATTTAATCAGCTGCTCAAGAAGGAGAACTGACCAGCCTCCAGCCAGAGCCTCAAAATTAGGTCAAGACAGTATTTGTGAGATATTACAATGAAGACCAGGAAAGAAGAAATACTTTCCCCGAAGTCACACAGCTGGTAAGTCAATAAACGTAGAGTCCTGATGCAAGTCATTAATGGTAGGCTAGAACATTGTTCCTCAAAGTGTGGCAAACTATCAGCGTTGGCATCACCCAGTCACTAATAAGGAAATACCATACCTGAGGTCCCTCCCTACGAAGGTTAGGAATCTTCCTAGTATTTAGCATCTCAAAAACCAAATGTAGTATTTGGATGGTTGTGGGTCTAATGGAAGGTGACAGAAAAACTGAGTCCTATAAAATACAAATCCCAACTTAACCCATCTGCCCAAAGCCATTCACTACTATAAGTTTGGGCTGATCCCCTTTTGTTGCTGTCGTGTGCCATCCTATCAATTTTGACTCATCGCAACTCTACATGACAAGGTCAATTGCTCTATAGGGTTTCCTAGGCTGTATATCATTACAAAAGCTGAAGGCAAGGTCTTTCTCCCACAAAGCCACTGGGTGAGTTCAAACTGTCAACCTTTAGGTTAGTGGCTGAGCACTTAACCATTGTGCCACCAAGTCTCCTTAGAATATTACAAATCTAAACTTCGGAGACCTAATGAAGAGACTCAGTTCTTTAGAATTTAAGGTCTGGAGAATCTTGGCATCCAGTTTCAGCACAGGACCCAATTTATTACAGGAATCCTGATTTCCCTTTGTCTAGTCTCCATCTAAAGTGAGCTGAGAGGCTGATGGAAAAGGCTCTTGGCACTCTATTAATGGATGCTAATTAAGGGCTTGCTCTGGACAAAAGGAAACAGCTGAAGAAGGCTTAACACAATGGAACCTCACAGATGGCTCCTGGAATAAGCAAGGTGGGCTGGAGAGGCCTTGGTGATTAAGACACAACACTACGGATCTTTTAGCAGCTGAAGCTGTTCAGTTGCCACATGTAGGCACAGTATGAAAGTAATTATTCATATGTAAGTAGTGTGCTTTTTTTCTCTGTCCTAAAAAAAAAAAAAGCCATATTCTCTGTAAATAAAAAGTCTAGCTGAAGTAAATCCAACCCAACATTATTCTGTAGATCCTTTTTTTAATTTTCCTTTTTCTTTTCCTTTTTTCTGTTTTAAATGGCACTCTCCTTTTAGATGTGGCTTTGCAGACAAAAAAGTATGAAACATCTGGAACTGCTTAAAATCAATTTCTTTTCTCCTTTATTTTTCTGTTTCGTAACTAAAAATGGACTTTCCAATTTGCATCATGCGTTTTTTCCCCTCCTTTTCCTTTACAAAGTAAATAAATAATTGCCATCTGTTCTAGCAGCTCAGTTGCCAATTATCAGCCTGAGGCAATCCAAAACTGCCAGATAGTCAACGCAGAAAATACGGCCTCAAGAAGAAACGCTAACGGGGCCTTTGCTGTACCGTGGCTTGGCACCTGGCCAAATTACCACCCCATGCAAATGCTGTCTGATCTCCTAGGGACTTGCAAGCAATCCTCACAATCTGCATGATGGTATATTAGCACCTTGATTTATCTTAATGAAGATATTTTAAAAACTCAACTGTTTCATAGTTAATGAAACATATTGACAGCTCAGAACATCAGTTCAGCAGTCTTCTGCTGGTGGAGCTGTTGAGTTTACAAGTAACCGAACTTTCAACTTGCTCATTTTCTTGGAATCACAGTACCTTTGCGGCTACAGCCAGTGGAGAAAAGCAGTCCTTCCCTGATTTATCCCCATGGAACAAAGGCTATTGAGCCCACCAGGAATTAGTTATTCACTTATAGTCATCTAGAAAGAACCACGTAACTTGGTTACTTGTTAAAATTACAGTTACGGAAGGTGTGGACTCATCATCATAGAGGCTTCACTCCCCTTTATCCTATACATCTGAAACCTCAACAAGCCCTGGAAATTCTACTGCCAATGCTCATCCCAGGAATGTTCACTCATTTCTGTCTTCACCGCAACTATCCAGTTTCAAGCTATCAATATCCTTTGCCTGGTTCCCATTAAAAACTTTTGCCACAGTCTTTTCCAATCTGTTCTCCTTCCATGGCCATTGTGGTCTTCCAAAAATATAAATCAGATCATGTTACACCTCTGCTTAAAATGAGGAAATGTCTTTCCATTGTACTTAGAGATAAAATTCAAAATCCTTAAAAATGGGCTAAAGGCCTTCTACAAAAGCAACCCAGCCTCTCTTACACCATCTTGATCCTTTTGCTATTTCTTCCCAGGAAGTAGTTTGTTTCATCCAAAAGAGCAAACACCCTGTCTGCTTTGTGCAACATTTTTTACTCAGCACCTAGCACTGCTGGTGTATAGAAATCACTCAACAAATATTCATTGAATGAATTCAGTTTGAATGTTGGGTCTATCACCTACCAGGTTTGTACTTTTCAACACATATTCTGACAATTGTAAGCCTTAATTTCTTTATAAATAAAAGGAGACAAGTAATTATCACTCAGAGTTTTGTCAAGAAAGCTAAAGGAGAATATGCCTATAAAGCTCAGTTCCACAGGACATTACGTTAATAAATTAAAAATAGACACATACTGTAATGTTGGCTCTGTCACCTACTGACCTTATACCTTTAGGGAAATTCCCTAAACTTCCCAAGCCTCTCTTTCTGATCTGTACAATGGGGTGATAATATCTTCTATAGAGATTTGTTCAGAAAGATTAAATGAGAAAAAATACTGTTAGAGAACAGAGACTAACACAGAGGAAGTATTCAATAAGCGGCAGAGCAATTTTTATACTATTATTGTTTTAGTGATCATAAAATTAAAAGTTATGAGTTCCTTCTTTCACTAGTTTCAGAAAATTTCACCCTTATAAGTTATTTCCCCAGCAATACCCTTTATTGCCCCCCCCCATTTCATTAATTGTACAAGGTCATTTATAAAAAGCTCAGACTGGCGTGGTGTAGAAAACTTCTTAAGGGATCCAGGGTTTCATTTCTCCAGGTGATCTCCCTTTTGTTATGGCACGTACCTTCTCCTCATTTTCTCCTAATACCTCCCCTCATCCACCACTTGCCATTCCCCAACCTACATACCATTTTTATACCTTGGCTCTGGGGCTGTGTCAAGTCCTTTAACAGGGATCTACTTGATTTGCTATCTCGGTTTTGCCTTTTCTCCACTATGTCACTTTCCAGTGATGTCTTCTACAGTCATTTAAGTCTCCAGTATTTCCCCATTTTTCTAAAAAAAAAAATTTATACTAGGTGCCCTTATATGTGCTCTCCCAGCCACTCTCTCTCCTCTACTCTAGCAGGCATCACAGTATACATGTAGGATAAGGAACTCATTTACTCTGCTCACCCAGCTTGGTGCCTGCTGTATGGTTTCTAAATAAATACTTGTTAAAAGAATAAAAACACAGGTTTGAGGCATCCCAACTTTATTTCCCTGAACATTCACATGGAACATTCATTCCTGTCTGAGACAGTCCTTGCTACATCTAATGTTGTTGTTGATGTTAGCTGATGCTGAGTCAGCCCTCTACTTATAGAGACCCCATATGTGGTGACCTCATCCATGCACAATGGAAGGAAACACCATTCAGTCCTGTGCCATCCCACGAACACTTGGGGATCAGACTGTAGTGATTCATAGGGTTTTCACTGGCTGATTTTTGAAGTAGATCACCGAGCTTTCTGTTCTAGCCCATCTTAGTCTGGAAGCTCCACTGAAACCTGTTCACCATCATAGTAACACGCAATCCACCACTGACGAAAAGCTGGTGGCTCCACATGAGGTGGGTTGTCTGGGAATTGAACCCGGGTCTCCCACATAGAAGGTAAGAATTCTATCATGGAATCACCAAAGTGTTGCTACACCTGGTAGGAAAGATAGACTGGAACTGGAGAGGCAGGGGCAGGGGGTACTTCTGCATTGAAAGGTTAATCTTGTATTCATTCTTAATGTAACTTGGCAAAAAAAAAAAAAAAGCGGGGTATATTAGTTAACTTCTCAAGGCATAATTTCTCCATTTGGGAAATAGAAGTAACAGCAGCAACCACATAAAATTGGCTTGTGGATTAAAGCACTTATACACTACTTAACAGAGAAGTGCCCATTAATTTTGTTCTTCCTTCTTCTGGCATTAGAATGTAAAGAGAATACTGTACAAAAAGTCACAAACTACAGATTGCAAGTGAGCCCACTGATGCCTATGTGGCCGTTTTATAACAGAGAGAGGTTGGACTTCCCTTCTTCCTTGAAATGCTATCAGCCATCTGCCTTGCACAGTACATCCAGGTGGAGACAAGGATCTGCAATGTCCTTTCTGCCACTCACAGAGGAGAGCTTTCAGCCTCCAGGCAATAAAGGCCTAATTATACTTATTATCTTACTTTGCGTGGATAAAAATGTTGTGATTGCTCATGAAATTAAAAAGCACCCTTTTCAATCTGTTGACATTGATTGACTTGATGACTTAAAATAATTTAAAGGGTAAAATAGAAATATGAGAGAACTGAATAAATTCCATGCAGTCATTTTCATAGCCAAGAGTCATGTTTTCACACTCCAGGTGTTTAGATGAGCATTTTTGTATGCTGCAAAGATGGGAAGAGAGTGGTGATAATAGACGACTTGTATTATGTTTCTTAGATTATTTAGTTATCATCAATACAAAGTAAAGTATTATAGAGAAATGTGTGAAGACCTGGAGATAAAAAACCAAAAGGAAAGAACATGTTTGGCATTTTTCAAGCTGAAAGAACTGAAGAAAAAATTCAAGCCTTGAGTCGCAACATTGAAAGATTCTACGGGGAAAATAAAAAGCAATGCAGGAAACATCTAATGAAGATGGAAGGAGTACGCAGGGTCACTGTACCAAAAAGAATCGGTTGATGCGTCACCATTTCAGGAGGTAGCATATGATAGAGAATCGATGGTGCTGAAGAAGAGGTACAAGATGCACTGAAGGCACTGGTGAAAAACAAACCTCCAGGAACTGACGGAATACCAACTGAGATATTTCAAAAAAGTGATGTAGCACTGGAAGTGCTCACTTATTCAATCTTTCTGCTAAGCAAATAATCCAAGAAGCTGGGCTATATGGAGAACGGGGCATCAGGATTGCACATCACAATATGCAGATGGTTTAGCCCTGCTTGCTGAAAGTGAAGAACACTTGAAGCACTGACTAAAGATCAAAGAGCACAGCCTTTAATACGGATTATACCTCAACATAAACAAAACAAAAATCTTCACGATTGGAAAAATAAACAACATCAAGATCAACAGAGAAAATATTGAAATTGTAAAGGATTTCATTTTACTTGGATGCACAACCTACACCCATGGAAGCAGCGGTCAAGAAATCAAACCACATGTTGCATTGGGCAAATCTGCTAAAAAAGATATCTTTACAGTGTTAAAGAGATCTCAAGCTGAAAGACTTGAAGAAAAAAGTCAAGCCTTGAGTTGCAATAGTGAAGGATTACATGGGGAAAATATTGAATGATGCAGGAAGCATCAAAAGAAGATGGAAGGAATGCACAGAGTCATTATATCAAAAAGAATTGGTTGATGATCAAAAATTTTAAGGGTAGCATATGATCAAGAACTGATGGTGCTGAAGGAAGAAGTCTAAGCTACCCTGAAGGCATTGGGGAAAAACAAGCCTCCAGGAACTAAAAAAACTTTTTTTTTTTTTTTTTAGGAACTAAAGGAATACCAATTAAGACGTTTTAAAAAATGGATGCAGTGCTGGAAGTGCTCACTCATCTGTGCCAAGGAATTTGGAAGACAGGTACCTGGCCAACCAACTGGAAGAGATACATATTTACGCCTATTCCCAAGGAAGGAGATCCAACCAAATGTGGAAATTATTGAACAATATTATTAATGTCACACACAAGCAAAATCTGGCTGAAGATCATTCAAAAGCAGCTGCAGCAGTATATTGACAGGAAACTGCTAGAAATTCAGGCCAGATTCTGAAGAGGATGTGGAACCAGGGATATCATTGCTGATATCAGATAGATCCTGGATGAAAGCAGAGAATACCAGAAGGATGTTTACCTGTATTTTATTGACTACGTGAAGGCTTTCAACTGTGTGGATCATAACAAATTACACATAACATTGCAAAGCATGGGAATTCCAGAACACTTAATTATGCTTATGAGGAAACTGCACAGAGATCAAGAGGCAGTTGTTCAGATAGAACAAGGGGATACTGAGTGGTTTAAAGTCAGGAAAGATGTGTATCAGGGTTGTGTCCTTTCACCAAACCTGAATAATCTGTATGCTGAGCAAATAATCCTATAAGATGGACTATATGAAGAAGAATGAAGCATCAGAATTCTAGGAAGACTCATTAAGAACCTATATTATGCAGATAACACAACATTTCTTGCAGAAAGTGAAGCGGACTTGAAGCATTTACTGATGAAGATTGAAGACCACAGCCTTCAGTATGGATTACACCTCAACATAAAGAAAATAAAAATCCTCACAACTGGACCAATAAGCAACATCATGATAAATGGAGAAAAGATTGAAGCTGTCAAGGATTTCATTTTACTTGGATCCACAATCAACCATGGAAGCAGCAGTCAAGAAATCAAAAGACACATTTCATTAGACAAATCTGCTGTAAAGGACCTCTTTAAAGTGCTGAAAAGCAAAGATGTTCCCTTGAGGACTAAGGTACGCCTGACCCAAGCCAAGGTATCTTCAATCACATTACATGCATGTGAAAGCTGGACAATGAATAAGGAAGACTGAAGAAGAACTAATACCTTTGAATTATGGTGTTGGAAAAGAATTTTGAATATACCATGGACTGCCAAAAGAACAAACAAATCTGTCTTGGGAGAAGTACAACCAGAATTCTCCTTAGAAGCAAGGATGGCAAGGCTGCGTCTTGCATATTTTGGACATGTTGTCAGGAGGGATCAGTCCCTGGAGAAGGACATCATGCTTGGTAAAGTAAAGGGTCAGCAGAAAAGAGTAAGACCCTCAACAAGGTGGATTGACACAGTGGCTGCAACAGTGGGCTCAAGTATAACGATGGTGAGCATGGCACAGAACTGGGCAGTGTTTTGTTCTGTTGTACGTAAGGTTGTTGTGAGTTTAAGCTGACTGGACAGCACCCAACAACAACAAAGTGTTAAAAGCAAAGATGTCACTTTAAGGACTAAGGTATACCTGACCCAAGTATGATGTTTTCAACACCTTATATGCCTGTGAAAGCTAGACAATGAATAAGGAAGACCAAAGAAGAATTGATGGCTTTGAATTACAGTGTTGGTGAAGAATATTGAATATACCATGGACTGCCAGAAGAACAAACAAATCTGTCTTGGAAGAAGTACAGCTAGAATGTTCATTAGAAGTGAGGATGGTGAGACTTTGTCTCACATACTTAGGACATGTTATCAGGAGGGAGTAGTCCCTGGAGAAGGACATCATGCTTGGTAGAGTAGAGGGTCAGGAAAAATGAAGAAGACCCTCAAGGAGATGGATTGACATAGTGGCAGCAACAGTGGGCTCAAGCATAACAACGATTGTGAGAATGGGGCAGGACCAGGCAGTGTTTCATTCTGTTATCCAGAGGTTCACTGTAAGTCAGATTCGACTTGATGGCACCTAACAACAATAACAACAACAACAATAACATCATCAATACTACCACATATTTTCATTTTAAAACTGACCCAAACCTACATTTTTTTTTTTTATAGGCAATGATGTTGACATTCATTATTTACCACGACATCTTTGACTTTGTGGTGTCTTCCTATAGGCCCTGGTGGCACAGTGGTTAAGAGCTTCCCTGCTAACCAAAAGGTCTGCAGTTTGAATCCACCAGCTGCTCCTTGGAAACTCTATGGGGCAGTTCTAATCTGTCCTGTAGGGTCACTATGAGTCGGAGTCAACTCAGAGACAATGGGTTTTTCCTGTGAGGTAAGTAAACAAACTGCAGAAATACCTCATTGATTCAGTCACACGAAGACGCAACTGGAGAGAACCTGTGCTAGAATTGTGAACAATTGGGATGAAAAAGTAGGTAATGCACTATTTGTCACAACAGTTTTCATGCGCCTATAACAACTTTGGAAACCCTGGTGGTGTAGTGATTACGAGTTCAGCTGCTAACCAAAAGTTTGGCAGTTTGAATCCACCAGCCGCTCCTTGCAAACCCTATGAGGCAGTTCAACTCTGTCGCACATTGTCACTATGAGTTGAAAATGACTCAACTTCAGCTAACAAACTATTATTAATTGAATACATTGTGTGGGCCTTCTTTAATGATAAAAGAACATGAATTCATTAACACATTCATTCCAAACATTGTTTATATACCTACTACCTGTTAGACATAGTTAAATGCAGTTTTAATGACTGAGAATACAGAGCTGAACTAAGTCATTTTTTCCCATAATAACAATCATGAAGTTTAATCTTGGACTAACATGTAAATTGGTAGTAATAGTAAAATGTGATAAACTGCATAGTAGAAGTACTATGTAAAAACAGTAAAATGTTATCAAAATGCAAGAGGGACTCAGAGATTTGAAGGTAGGGGAGGTTTTAGAAAGAAGAAAATATTTGGGCTGAATGTTGATATAAAAATATTAGGACTGATTATGGGAAGCCAGTGGGAAAAGAAAGCATATTTTTAACTAGGAGGAAAAATATTTGGGAGTCATAGGGGCATGAATTTGTTATTTTCAGGAAATTTGAAGTCTCACCTTCTGGCTGGGATGATAAGTATGAAGTAGAGAATAGCAAAAGATAAGATGATGTAATACAGATCAAATCATATAAATTATGAAGGCCTTCCTATATTAATTAAGGTAAAGAATTGGAACTTTTTTCAAGAAAGCTACAGTGAGTCCTTGAAGGATTTTTCAGAGAGCTGAGATGGTATTGGATATTTGTTTTATATTATTAGTTTGCTAGATGTGTGGAGGAAGAATTGGGGAGATACAGGAGAGCGGTAGAAGGAGATAATATTACAGTAATTCAAGAGAAATCATAAGCCCCTCGATAGATCAATACATTAAGGAAATAGACTATGCGGTCTGGGCATTAATTAGATGAGGTGGTATTTGGCAAGGTTTAGAACTGGATGCCTAGGTGATTGTTGTTATGGGAACTGGTACTGATGTGAACTCTATTAGGAAGTGTAGATTTGGGTCACTGAGATGAGGAGATTAAATATCGTATCAGAAAACATGCTTATGTTATTAATTACAGCAGCGTATTTTTAAAACATAAATCATGTCATATTCTGCATCACCTTTTATCCTCATGAAGTCATTGAGTTATAAATTATTGACATCTTACTATCATGGTTTGAATTACGTCCCCCCAAAAATGTGTATCCATTTGGCTGGGCCATGATTCCCAGTATTGTGTGATTTTCCTGTATGTTGTAAATCCTGCCTCTATGATGTTAAAAAGGGAGGATGGACAGCGGTTGTGTTAGTGAGGCAGGACTCAATCTACAAGATTCGATTGTGTCTTGAGGCGATCTCTTGAGATATAAAAAAAGAGAAGTGAGCAGAGAGACAGGCATACCTCATACCACCAAGAAAGCAGTGCCAGAAGCAGAGCGCATCCTTTGGATCTGGGGTCCCTGTGCAAAGAAGCTCCTAGTCTGGGGGAAGATTGACAAGAAGGTCAACAGAGAGAGAAAGGCTTCCCCTGGAGTTGACGCCCTGAATTTGGACTTTTAGCCCACCTTACTGTGAGAAAATAAACTTCTCTTTGTTAAAGTCATCCACTTGTTGTATTTCTATTATAGCAGCACTAGTTAACTAAGACACTTACCTTTGTGGTAAAAAGGAATTAGTGACTTAAAAGAGAAAAAAAGAAAAAGTTGATATTGAGTAGACTCTGACTCATGGCCACCCATGTTCCTAGTCCTTGAATGCTGCCTCAGAGACACCTGTTTACCGTTTCTTCCATCTGGAAGGTTGCTGTTACTGCTGTTACTTGCCCTTGAGTAGATTCCAACTCATGGTGACCCTATGCATGCAGAGTAGAACCACCCCATAGGTGGTTTCAGAGCTGTTACCTTTCAGAAGTAGATCTCTAGACCTGTCTTCCCAGGCATGCCTCTGTGGGTTCAAACCAGCAACATTTCTGCTAGTAGTTGAGTGCTTTACAGTTTGCACCACCCAGCTACTACCTACCTGGAAGGTAGCCTATCCCATTATTGTATTTATTATGGTTTATTCTGTCATTAGGTCTCACCTTCACTATTGCCACCTCAGAGCCAACGTTCCAGGGCACCCAACAACCCTGCCTCCACTGCCCAACATTCTCTACTCTTCCATCCTGTGTGACCCTCTGCAGACAGTGTTTCACTCACTGAATTTTTGAATTCTTTATACTGCATGGTTTATTTACTCACATGTTCATCAACCATCTCTCTCTTTTCCCTCATGTGTATGTCAGCTTCACGTGGAAAGGGACTCCGACCTATTCACAGAGCACAGACACTAGAGCCAGACAGCCTAGGATTGACTCCTGGTTTCATTTCTTAATAGTTATGGGGCTCTGGGTAATTTTTTAAAACCTCTTCCTCTACTCTTAAAAAAAAAAAAAAGAATTATGTAAAGTGCTCTATTTAGAACAGTGCCTAGTAGTAATAAATTCTTCATAAATGATATAGTCATTATCTCTACATCTATGACAATGATAAGTGCATAAACCCAAAACCCAGTGCCATCAAGTCGATTCTGACTCATAGCAACCCTATAGGACAGAGTAGAACTGCCCCATAGAGTTTCCAAGGAGCTCCTGGCAGATTCAAACTGCTGACCCTCTGTTTAACAGCTGTAGGACTTAACCACTACATCACCAGGGATTCCTGATAAGCGCATAGAAAGTACTTAATAAATATATACTAGCATATTTGGGCCACAATAATTGTTCAGTAACTAGATCTCAAACAAATAGAGCTTGACCACATTGCTGTCAATAATAGTAATAATAAGACCAATATTTATTGCCAGTGGCACTGGTAACATCACTTGAAATCAGCGTTGGGATTTTGGAAAGATGCACAGAAACCAAGAAGCCTATAATGGATTAAATTGTGTTCCTAAAAATATGTATCAATTTGGCTGGGCCATGATTCCCAGTATTCTGTGGTTGTCTTTCATTTTGTGATTGTAATTTTATGTTAAAAAGGATTCGGGTGGGATTGTAACACCACCCTTACTCAGGTCACCTTCCCCATCCAAGGTAAAGTGAGTATCCCTGAGGCATGGCCTACACCACCTTTTATCTCTCAAGAGATAAAAGGAAAGGGAGAAAGCAGAGAGTTGGGGACCTCATACCACAAAGAAAGCAGCACCACAAGCAGAGCGCGTTCTTTGGACCCTGGGTCCCTGTGTCTGAGAAGCTCCTTGACCATGGGAAGATTGAGGACAAGTACTTTTTTCCAGAGCCGACAGAGAGAGAAAGACTTCTCCTGGAGCTGATGCCTTGAATTTGGATTTTTAGCCTACTTTACTGTGAGGAAATAAATTTCTCTTTGTTAAAGCCATCCACTTGTGATATTTCTGTTATGGCAGCACTGGACGACTAAGACAGAGCTGTACTATCACTTGCTTCATGCCACTTACTATTATGGACTGAAGTATGCCCCCAAAAAATATATGTTGGATCTTAGAAGATGTTATCAGTTAACATGAGGTCATACTGAAGTAGAGTGGGTCCTAATCTCACACGAGTGGTTTACTTATAAAAAAAGGAGAAGAAACACAGAGAGACAAATAGAGGGAAGATGGTCATGCAAAGATGCATCTACACACCGAAGAACTTCACACCTGAGGCATCCAGTAGCTGAGAGAGATAGGAAAGGATTTTTCCCCAGACCCTTCAGGAGAACATGGCCCTACCAACACGCAGAATTTGGACTCTGTCTCCTGATCCGTGAGACCATAAGTTCCTGCATGTTAAAAGACACCGATTTGTGGTACTTTGTTACTGCAGCAGTAGAAAACTAATACACGTATTTTCTTTTTCTCTATACACAGATATTCAATACATAAAAGGTGCTTTCAAAAAGATAAAAATACAGAGGCTACCAAAACAGTCCTTGCCCAGAAATCTCATACTCCAATGCCGATACAGGCATTTAAAATGATCATCATATTCTTATAAAATATGAATAAAGTGCTCTGGAATCTTACAGAAAGTAATTCCCAGTTCCTCCCAAAGGCAGGAGAATGTGTTCACAGTGAATTCAGGTTGGAATAAAATGAGTTGCAGTTGGGATAAAAATTAGGAATTTTTCAAGTAAAAAAGACGGGAAGGTAATTCCAGGAAGACGGAAGAGTTGTGACGGTGTTAAAAATTCAATATTCAGGGAAACCTGGGCTATTGAGAGGACCAGTGACAGTATACAAGGAGTTGGAAATGGGCTGTGGGGATGCAATTGTATGTTGAGGTCAGATTGTTAATTGGGAGGATTTGATTTTACAACAAAGTCAATGGAGGGGTATCAAAGGTTTATAAAATATGGAAGTCACTGAATTTTAATTTTTCTCTACTGCATGATTAATTTGTTTACTTATTTATTCATCTCTCTCTTTTCCCTCATGTATGGATTAATTTAGTTAATTAAATTAAATTGATAATTTTGGATTTATTTTAATTAATTTAATTTAAATTAATAATTTTCATAAATTAATTATGATCAATTCAACAAGAACAGTGCATTTTCTTTGGATGAATGAAAAGACTAAAAGTAAGAATATCACTTTGGAAGCATTTACAGTATTCATAATTAGAACTGGGCTACATTACTGAGGAAGATGCAAAAAAAAAAAAAAAAGATTTTAAGGGTATTTTGGATAGAGGGTCAACAAATTTGGCCAACTGGGGATATGACCGAAGACCAGATGAGTTGTGGAACGACATCAAGGACATCATACACGAAGAAAGCAAGAGTTCATTAAAAAGACAGGAAAAGAAGAAAAGACCAAAACGGATGTCAGAAGAGACTTGGAAACTTGCTCTTGAACATCGAGTAGCTAAAGCAAAAGGAAGAAATGATGAAGTAAAACAGCTGAACAGAAGATTTCAAAGGGTGTCTCAAGAAGACAAAGTGAAGTATTATAATGACATGTGCAAAGACCTGGAGATGGAAAATCAAAAGGGAAGAACACGCTCTGCATTTCTCAAGCAGAAAGAACTGAAAAAAAAAAAAAATCAAGCCTCAAGTTGCAATATAGAAGGATTCTATGGGAAAAATATTAAACAACTCAGGAAGCATCAAAAGAAGATGAAAAGAATACACAGAGTCACTACACCAAAAAAACTGGTAGACTTATGACCATTTCAGGAGGTACCATATGAGCAGGAACCAATGGCACTGAAGGAAGAAGTTGATGCTACAGTGAACGTACTGGCAAAAAACAAGGCTGCAGGAACTGACAGAATACCAATTAAGATGCTTCAACAAACAGATGCAGCCCTGAAAGTACTCACTCATTGCCAAGAAATTTGGAAGGCAGCTACCTGGCCAAATGACTGGAAGAGACCTGTATTTATGCCTGTTACCAGGAAAGGTGATCCCACCAAATGTGGAAATTATCGAACATTATCACTAATATCACACTCAAGTAAAGTTTTGCTGAAGATCATTCAAAAGCAGCTGCAGCAGTATATCGATGGAAAACTGCCAGAAATTCAAGCCAGACTCAGAAGAGGACATGCAACCAGGGATATCATTGCTGATGGTCAGATAGAGCCTGGCTGAAAGCAGAGAATACCAGAAACATGTTTACCTGTGTTTTATTGACTATGCAAAGGCATTAAACTGTGTGGGTCGTAACAAATTATAGATAGCATTTCAAAGAATGGAAATTCCAGAACACTTAATTGTGTTCCTGAGAAACATGTACGTGGATCTAGAGGCAGTCATTTGAACAGAATGAGGGGATACTGTGTGGTTTAAAGTCAGGAAAAGTGTGCATCAGGGTTGTACCCTTTCACCACATCTATTCAATCTGTATGCTGAGCAAATAATTTGAGAAGCTAGACTAGAAGAAGAACGGGGCATCAGGATTGGAGGAAGACTCATTAACAACCTGCGTAATGCAGATGACACAACCTTGCTTGCTAATAGTGAAGAGGACTTGAAGCACTTACTGATGAAAATCAAAGACCACAGCCTTCAGTATGGATTACACCTCAACATAAAGAAAACAAAAGTCCTGACAACTGGACCAATAAGCAACATTACAATAAATGGAGAAAAGATTGACGTTGTCAAGGATTTCATTTTACTCAGATCCATCATCAACAGCCATGGAAGCAGCAGTCAAGAAATCAAAAGACACATCACATTGAGCAAATCGGCTGCAAAAGGCCTCTTTAAAGTGTTGAAAAGCAAAGATTTCACCTTGAAAACTAAGGTGTGCCTGACCCAAGCCGTAGTGTTTTCAATCACCGAGGCATGTGAATGCTGGATGATGAATAAAGAAGACTGAAGAATTCATGCCTTTGAACCGTGGTGTTGGCAAAGAATATTGAATATGCCATGGACTGCCAGAATAACAAAAAAAAACCTGTCTTGGAAGAGATACAACCAGAATGCTCCTTACAAACAAGGATGGCAAGACTATGTCTCATGTACTTTGGACATGTTTTCAGGACGGATCAGTCCCTGGAAAAGGACATCATGCTTGGTAACGTAGAGGGTCAGCGAAAAAGAGGGAGACCCTTGATGAGATGGATTGACATAGTGACTGCAACAATGGGCTTAGGCATAACAATCATTGTGAGGATGGCGCAGGACCAGACAGTGTTTCATTCTGTCCTACTTTGGGTCGCTATGAGTCAGAAAAGACTCGATGCCACCTAACAACAACAACAACTATATATATATACACACACACACACACATATATATCTATATAGAAAGAGAGAGGAAAAAAGCTAAAGATGCATTGATGTATCTATTTTGGAAGATATATATATCTTTGGAAGATAGAATTTTTATGCTAGTCATGTATATAGGAGATATTAGAAATAGCTCAGTGGGACACAAATATGAATTTGGATATGTGTGACTGGTGAGAAGGTAACCTGCAAATTGTAATTTGTTAGTAAGCCATTACATGTTTCCTATGTGAACATGTTAATGCAAGTGTTTACATGTTGGGTGACCATATGAATTTGGCCAGGAGAGTCCTGGCTTATGACCTACCATACTGGAGTAAATTATTAATATCATTCTTTTTACACTTAAAAGCATCCTGAAGTGGGCCTTAGGTTCTATGGCAACACAAATTATGAGGCAATCCAAAGCTAAAGAATACAGAACTCTTGGCCTCAATAAGAATTTATAACTTTTTTTTTTTTTTATAGGTGGCAGGCATGAATGAATAAAATATAAAAATCTTACTGAAATGGAAAAAAGTAGGGATAAAAAGGCTGAAACTTCTAAAGTCAGAAGTTACTCTTCATATCCATCCTAGTTTGACGGGCAGTGCTACTGAGATATCGAGCCAGTACGTGAGACTCTGCAGGAGTCATTCCAAGGCAGGTGATCTCCAGTAGTGGCTAGCACAATGAAGGAGACCTCCTGATAATTCTCACACATACAATCTAAGGGAAGTACAATTATCTTCCCACCACCCATCTGTCAGTTTGTTACACTGTGGCAGCGTGCATGCTGCTGTGATGCCGGAAGCTAGGCCACCAGTGTTTCAAACACTAGCAGGGTCACCCAGGGTTGATGCATTTCAGTGGAACTTCCAGACTAAGACTGGCTCAAAAGAAAGTCCTGGCAATCTACTCCCCAAAATCAGCCAGTGAAAGCCTTATGGGTCACAACGGAACACTGTTCAACTCACTTGGTTCGGACACGTCATCAGGAGGGATCAACCAATCGCTGGAGAAGGACATTGCATCTGATGAAGCAGAGGACCAACGTGGAAGGGGGAGACCCTTGGTGAGATAGATTGGCACAAGAGCTGCAACGATAGGCTCAGACATGCCAGCAACTGTAAGGATGATGCAGAACTGGGCAACGTTTTGTTCTGTTGGAGCCGACTCAATGGCCACTAATACAGCAGAGCACAGCACAGAGCATAGCATAGCACAGAGCATAGTGTAGCACAGGACTGCACAGCAGAGCAGAGCAGAGCAAAGCATAACACAATTATCTCCTCTTAGAGATGAGGACCCCAAGGATCTGAGAGGTAAAGAACTTGGCACATGGAAGCAGAACCTGAATGCCTCCAACCTGACATCGAAGTTTGTTCTCTTTCCATTTCACCACGTTCCTTCCATTTCAGAGAACTACAACTTTGTCAGGATGGGCTGAGAGAAGAGTCGCAAGGAGCCAGGCCTCTAAAGTGAGACCCCGCACTTTCCATCAGTTCAGAAAAGCCAATGAGGTCTCTCATCAGGCACAGGAATGCTGTTGAGAGAACATGAGCAAAACCCACTCAAAGTCCATCCTGTTAAGCTGACATAATATGCAAAGTGAGTCAGAGGATGTGATCATCAATGGTGTCAAAAGTAGCATTCAGATCGAGCAAAATTAAAACACTCAAACTGTTGGATGGCAACTGCATTAATAATCATTAAAAAGAAAACCACAGGCAAGGGCTGCCTCTGCTTCAAAGTGATAAAAAGCCAGATTCCAATTTCTCAGAGAGATTATGTCCCTGCCTTCAAGAGAACTCGTTACTACTTCTATGAATGTTCTGGTCAAAGAGGTACATTTAGTACCTGATCAAATGGTTACTCATAGCACAGTCATTTATTTCCTGAGACTTAACTGTACCCTCAAAAGTGTGAAGAGGAAATGCATTCACTGATCCACCGTTAACTGATTTTCACAGCTGAGACCAGCACAGTCACGAGTGGCTGTGTCTATAGAAAGGACCCACATACTGCTGGCCTCAAGATGCTTATATGGCCAAGTAGACTCTGAACCTCTTTCTTAAACTTACTAAACAATACAGAATTTAATACCAAGCAGTAAACATATTTTAGAAAAATAAGGGAGGATTGGATACGGTCTTCGTTCTTAAAGCCTTTTATTCCATCTGAGAAGAAAAGAGATGGAAGCAACAACTATGCCAGTATCTTAAAATATTCTTCAGAAATCCTAATCAATGGGATGACCATAGCATTATCATCCAAACTAGACATTTAAGAAAGGTAAGGGAGAGTATTATTAATGACAATAAGATAGCAGACATATGTTGGCACTGCCCCAAATAAACTGATCCGCATGAATACTACTCAGTCATTGGACTCAGTATGAGGGATCATTGCTCTCTGGGCATCGGGGATGATCACTTTGGATTTGGCCGGTAGACAGGGCAGGAACCACACAATTTACTCACATTGTCCTTTTCTTTCCCTTTGACCCTACTGTTATACTTGGATAAAGTTTGGGTACTTTTTAAACAATTCTCCTTTTAAAAGTCATTACAGCTGGAGAGGGTGGAAATCCAAGCTCCCCATTTGATCTTCCATGGCATGGGTGAGGTGGAGCCATTGTTTTCCCTGTGGCATTTGGCTGGAGTAGAGTGGTTACTGTCTAATCACTAGACGTCTGTCTTGCTAGATTTCCCCTTTCCTGGTCCTCGGATAGAGAGAGTGGGCTTTTCTTCTGTCTGTGTTCATTGGCATTTATGGATGGTCACATTCTTCAGATCCACACCTGAGATAAGTGAGGCAAAAAGAAAACCAGGGAACTCGTTACTGTGTCATTCCTCAGGGCCTAAGATTCCTGGACGGCCTGCCTTTCCTTTTCTACCTTTCAATCACCCTAGGTTTCTTCCATATATAATTTCCGGGGCTTTTAGCTGTGTTCGGTGAGTTGCTGTTGAGTGCCATCAAGGCAATTTCGACTCATAGTGACATAATGTGACAGATTAGAACTGCCCTATAGGGTTTTCTTGCCTATACCCTTTGTGGAAATAGGTTGCCAGGTCTTTCTCCCATGGAGTGACTGGGTAGGTTTAAACCACCAACCTTTTGGTTAGCAGCTGAATGCTTAACCGCTGCATCACCAGGTCTCCTTTATTCTGTGAGAGGAATATGGAAAGTCGTGTCTATTCTACTTTCCCGGAAGTGGACATCTCATTGAATGTGCATTTTAAAAGTATAGATTCCTGGTCACTATTCCAGACATTTTGGCTTGGTAAATCTGGGACAAATCTCAGGAATCTGAATTTTAAGCAATCTCCATGAGAATATTTAGTCACACCTGTTTGAGTATGATTGATTCCAGATATTTTAAAGGGTTCTTTGACCCCTGGAATTTATAGATAAAATCCACCTGACCTACAAATTAGCTCAGTGCAAGGTATAAAATAGGCAATTATGTCCCCAGCAAGACCAGGCCACCTCATGAAACTTCAGCATTATTTCATAGACATTTGGCTTAGTTCTCAAATCACATTATAACTTTCCCAAAGAAAAGACGAGTATCATAATAATTCTACATCCATGTTTACCTACTCTCTTCCTTTTAACTTATTATGTATGTAGTACATGCTGAGAAAATATTTGTTTAATTAATAACCTCCAACTAACCATCTTCTTCACACTACTGTGTGGTGTTTTTCACAAGTCCAATCCGTAATATTACTGTACCTGTCTAAAAGTTCCACAGCAGCCTGGCCGACTAAAAAAATAGCCAGAGAGAAAGAAAAACGTTTCCAAAGTAATCCCAGCAGTCAGAACCTTGGAGAAATAGAGATTAATTTTAAAGCCTAGGGAGAGTTATCCAGGCTTAAAATCATGGAATACCCCAGGTTCTCCCTCTCTACTGCTCAGGCTCTACTACACTGCGAAGGCAGAGGAAGAACTTTGATTTTTCCTCACTCTGTTTTGGAAGGAGCTCTGGTGATGTAGCAGTTAAGAGTGATGGCTGCTAACGAAATGGTCAGCCGTTTGAATTCATTGGCCACTGCTTAGAAACCCTATGGGGTAGCTCTGTCCTATAGTGTGGCTATGAGTTGGAATGGGCTCAATGGCAACGGGTTCGGCTTTTTTTTTTTTTGGCTGTCCTAGAATGACAGCACCGTTCCGTAGGCAGGCAGGAAGTGCCAATACTAGAAGAGACTCCACGGCATGTGAAGCATCGTAATGGCAATGATGCAGGTGCACTGTGGTCATAAAGTATATTGCGTTCTTATTGTAACGTGCTGTTGACTCAGTTTTGACTCACAGCAACCCTCTGTATAACAGAATAAAACATCACTGGGTCCTTTGCCGTCCTCACAATACTAGGTAGTTGGTATGTTTGAGTCCATTGTTACAGCCACTGTGTCAATCTATCTCATTGAGTGCCTTCCTCTTTTTTGTTGACCCTCTACTTTACCAAGCATGATGTCCTTTATAACAGTATTTTTATAAAGTCATTATCACTAAGGTGAACCTGACCTAAGCCATGGTATTTTCAATTGCCTCATACGCATGCAAAAGCTGGACAATGAAAAAGGAAGACCAAAGAAGAATTGATGCATTTGAATTATGGTGTTGGCAAAGAATATTGACTGTCCCATGGGCTGCCAGAAGAATGAACAAATCTGTCTTGAAGGAAATACAGTCAGAATGCTCCTTAGAAGTTTACTTTGGACATGTTATCAGGAGGAACAAGTCTCTGAAGAAGGATATCATGTTTGGTAAAGAAGAGGGTCAGCAAAAAAGAGGAAGACCCTCAACTAGATGAATTGAAACAGTGGCTGCAACAATGGGTTCAAACATACTTACTAATCTAGGGATGGCACAGGATCATACAATGTTTCATTCTGTTATACCTAAGGTCACCATGAGTGGGAGCCAAGTCAGCGGAACCTAACAGCAATGGTAGCAAGCTTTAGAGATGGATTACCAGGGTTCAAATCCCTGTTCCTCTATCTCCTAACTTTGTGGCTTTAGGAAATTGTGACTAAGCCAAGTTGTTTGCCCCTCTGACCCTCAGTTTCCTTATTCCTAATAAGTTAATAATAATTGTTTCTGCCTCATGTAGTCTGAGCATTGAATTCATGTAAGTGTGTTAATACAGAGCCAGAATTCAATGAACATGAGTTACTATCACTTCCATGAAGGTCTTGCAATAATCTGAAGTTCTTTAGAAACATGTAACTAAAATCACCTCAGGCATGCATAGTGAAAGGATCAAGTTATGGGCTTAGCGAATGCTAAACTCAAGATACAAGTCTGGATCCCAGCAGAGATGTCTTCAGATGCTCAGACAATTTGTCTCTCTGCACCTCTCAGCTCTTGTGTTTCTCCCTGTGGAGTCACAGATGGGTCATGGAAGCTTACATGTTTTCATTTTAAATATGTAAAATAAAAAATATATATGTTTACTGAGTAACTACTATATGCTGAGAACAGAATTTTGGGGTGGGGGAGGGGAAGTAATAGAAAAGGATCTTTTGTTAAACATGCCAACCCCTCCAGAAGGAGTGTAGTAGTCTTGCATTTGTCCCTGGATCTTGGTGACAGGATACAAATGATGGATTTCTCTTTGGACAGTTTGTGTCAGAGTCCCACCGACTCCTGTGGAGGGAATGGTGGGGTTCTATGGTTATAATTTTTCTAGATGAAGTCAGATAATTAAAAAAATATAAGATAAATGCAATGGTGTGGGTGAGAGATTATCAAGGAAGCAATGCTGCCCAGATAGCAATTAGAAATGCCCACTATATTCCACTTATAAATCCCCCAGCATAAACACATACCCTTCTTTCTAATTACATATTCTCTAAATGTTTACCTAATACAGTGCAACCATCTCAAGCTAAAACTAAAAAATAACTGATACATCCCCAAAGCAGACCAAGGAAAATTTACATTGAGGTCATGGTTTAGGATCTCTGGGGTGTGTGCATTAAAGGGCTACACAACATTTGTGGACAGTAGCAGACAAAGGGAGAAGGGAAGGTGTGTACCACTGCCCCTATCTGTTGTTCAGATCGTAGTGGAATGAGTTCCCTGGTCGACCCATTTACCATGCCTCTCCATTTCTGCACTCCAGGACAATCTTCCTTGTCTATTTTCCTGAATGGTCTTATTTGAAGGGCCCACTGGAGCAGGTTTTCCTTCTGCAAAAGGCACAAGGAAGTATCTTTCTTCTCTTTTGGAAGTTGCTCCACTGTATGGCCCATTTTTAGTGTGTATTTGGGAATGGGGACTCTTGAAAAGGTTCAGGCCTTTGACAGAAGTTAAGATTTGCTGGAAATGCACATCCCTTAAAGCTCAGTCATATTTTGGTCAATTTGCCTTTTGCCCATTTCCTAGTCTAGTAACCAAGCTGAAGGATCCTGCTGAAACATGGCATTTGGACCTAGACCCCAGAACTTTGGTTTCTGTCTCTAGGCAATGAGGTCTAAGCTTAGAACTGGTATGATGTTTCTGCCATCACATTTTGTTGGTCAAAGCAAGCCCGACAGTCAGCCCAGATTCAAAAGGTAGAAATACAGATTTCACCTAACTACAGGAAGAGCTGTGAAGTCACATTGAAGAGTTGTGGACACAAGAAGTAAAGTCATTACGGCCATTCTTGAAAAAGATCTACCATAGTTCCTGGTAGCATCCAAAAGGTGATAGGCATTCAATAAGACATGACTAACAGAGGGTAGGAAACCCTACTGGCATAGTGGTTAAGTGCTACGGCTGCTAACCAAAGGGTCGGCAGTTCGAATCTGCCAGGCTCTCCTTGGAAACTCTATGAGGCAGTTCTACTCTGTCGTATAGGGTCGCTGTGAGTCGGAATTGACTCAACAGCACTGGGCTTGGTTTTTGGTTTTTTAACAGAGGGTAGAGTTGAGTTTAATTTTGTTATTATGATTTACATTGTGGTCAGAGAGTTATAATCTCTTAATCTATTCATTAATTCAAAATGTTTCAGGGGTGAAACATCATTATTTGGTGGTTCAAAGCACTAACTCCAAAGTCAATCTGTCTGCCATTTACTACCTAATAACTTTGAGCTAACGGAACAGCAACTATCAATCTTGTGCAAGTTACTAAACCCTGCCCTGCCCAGTTTCCTTTAAAAAGGGATAAATTTAACTCATAGGATATTTATTAAAATTAAATGAATAAATACATATAAAACACTAGATATAGTTACCTGATGCAAAATAAGCACTATATGTTCATGAATTAACACATAAAATTAAAAAAAAATGTATTTACTGAATAACTACTATACGTTGGGAAAAGAATTCAGGAAAAAAAAGGGGGGGACAGAAAAGCGTCTTGCCTTCATCAAGCTTCTAAAAAGGGCTGGAAGAAAATAGACAAGTAAACAAATTAATATACTAGTATAAAATAAATGAACTCCACAACGTGACTGGTAAAATATAAGAAATGAATGAAAAAAATCATTTCCAGAATAGTCTGAAAAGTCTACTGCAAGAATATGACATTTAGACTGAGAGGGAAGGGTAAGAAGGAGCTAGTCCTGGAACAAAGTAGAGAAGGAGAATTTTAGGTGGAGGGGGCACTGAGTAAGAAGCCTCTGAGGAGAGAGAAAACTTGGCAACAGAACATCAACACGACTCAGCCTGGTGAACTGATGACAGTACTGGGGAATCGGGGGCAGGTGGATGAGTTGAAGTTGAATATGTAAGCAAGGACTCTGTTAAGGCACTGAGGCTCTCTCCTGAGCCTTGCTTATCATTTCTCTTCACTCAAGGGCTCCTGAGGGTACTAAATATACAAGAAAAATAGCAGAATGGAAATCAAAGAAACACTTTAAGAACATCCTATCTAAATAAGTCTCCAAACAAGGGGCTCTGGTATGAACTAGACCCAAGCTTGGCTTCCTACTCCTTCTGTAGCTAGACCTCATGCATGCTTGGGCATGTCAGTTGGAGGATGGGTGGATGGTATGCACCCTGGGGTCCAGTTTAATACTCCGTTCAACTCACATGTGGTGGTATGAAGAAAGAAAGATAGGATGTGTCTGCCCTAGAAGCAGATCTTTCTGGTCTCTTAAGAAGGAGTTCTGATTTCTAATGGATCTCAACACTACCTACTAATAAAATGTGGCCACAAAAATGCCCTGGGATCTAGCAGGGTGATAATTGGTAAGCTTATGTGTAAAGGCGTAGGAGATTTTTGAAGGAGGCTTAAGAATCCCCTTTTCTGGCATGAGCCATTATTGTTACTGTTGACTTTTATTCTTGGGCCCAGTTTCAGAACTTTACATTTCTCCCTGCTCTTTTTCATCTTGTTCAGCCCAGACCATCGCTAAACATAGCTGAATTTTCTAATAAGTTCCTGAGTGCTTAACTGATGGCATCATCTTTCTTCTTAAGTTGGTCCCTTTCATACATGACATCCCAGGGCATTCCTGAGAAGATACCCATGGTTTGGCTCCTGGCAGAGAGGCCTTAATTAACAACCTTACACACTCGATCACTCTAAATAACAGCTTTCATGTGCCTAAGACAATCAACAAGGGGCTCTTCCCTCTCTTCCAGTTAGCTCTCTGGACCCTGTAGCAACTTGACAATGGTGGGGACAGAAGTGGGGGATTTCTCGCTAAATGATTCCCTGGCTGGACCAGGCCCACTTTCCCCAGTCATGCAACAGACTATGGGGACCAGAAGAGTCACTCAAGCAAGCTTTTGATGACTCTATGAAAACCAAGTCAATCAAGAGTGGATTTACACCCAGAGCCAAATGGGCACGCCATGGTATCTCCGAGGAAATTGAAAATGGAAACATGTACCAGAAAATGTTTGGAAGGTTCCATGCGCCCTCTATAATAAATTTACGTTTGATTGATCAAAATAATCCTAAATCAGAAATACATTCTTCCAACAAACATGGCTATTCCTCTTGGCAGGACCCCACATAAGACAGCCAGAAAAAAATCATTATTCCCTGTCAAATATATTCATAATTGGTTAAAGCTTTTAGTTACTTTTATTTAAAACACTTTATCTGAACCTAAAAACAGTTGTATAAGATATATGGAAGTTTGAGTGAACTAAGACACAAGAGTTTAAATGACTTACTCAAGGCCACACCTCTAATAAGGGATAATGCCAGTATCGGAAGCCATGGCTGTCTAATGTCAACTTCTATGATCCCCAAATGACTCTTAAATATGTATTAAAAGGATTAATGAAATCAAAAAGACTGTTCCATAAGAGACACAAGAACCTGTGCTGGGCACTGGGTGGGTGGGTGACGGGGGAAATAGCTGAAAAAAAAAAGTGAGTAAAAGAAAATGGGAAAAGAGACGCAATAATGACTCAAATACGAAGTCAATGAATGAAATGTAAGCAAAAAATTATTTTGTTAAGCTTTTGAAATACTACAAGTATATTACAATCCTATGACCCTCTTTTGTGTTCCCAGGATGTAGTAGCAGGGGTTACTGGGGCTGTGCCAGTTTTATCACTGAAAGTCTCTAGGTCATGGGAAACCCCTCAGGCCTGGGCAAACTGGAACAACTGGTCACCCTATGTAGTAATGTTGTTAGTTGTCATCGAGTGTATTTCAACTCATGAAGACCTCATGTGTACAGAATAGAACTGCTTCATAGAATTTTCAAGGCTGTGATCTTTCAGATGCAGATCCCCAGGCCTGTCTTTCAAGGCACCTCTGTGTGGGTTCAAATAACCAACCTTAGGGCTAGTAGTTGAGTAATGTTGAGGGATAAATGGATGCTTGGACCTTATTACCAGTTCCAGCCCAAGGAACCTGTGATATGTAAAGTCAACTCAACTCTCTGGCTCTGTTTCCTTATCTGCAAAAATGCAGATGACTTTATCCAATTCTAGTATTGTACAAATTAAATAGGAGTCCCTGGGTGTCACAAATGATTAAGCACTAGACTACTAATCAAAAAGTTGGCATTTTAAACCCACCTACAGTTACCTCAGAATTAAGGCCTTGAGGTCTGCTTCTGAAAGATCACAGCCTTGAAAAACCTATGGAGCAGTTCTACTCTGCACACATGACACAGAATCTACTTGATGGCGACTGACATAAACAACAACAAAAATTAAACACAAGTTTGTCTATGTGAAAACAAAGTCTTTCATCCAGGGAGTTCTTAAAAGCTTTTGTGTTTCAAGACTGAAAAGAGACATCACAGGACCACAAAAGATAGCACCCAATCAGGATATATTTGGGAGGTGACAGCCGGTCAAGGGGGAAACATAGGACCTGGTACTGGTGTGATGGAGTCTGTCCCAGGAGGGAGAGAGGTGAGGCCTCCATAGTCTGGAGGTAATTGTGGGTCAGAGGCGGGGGAACTGGAGAGATCTGTGCCTCACTTCCCCACTAAGCCCCGGTTATGGGATGGCTCTGGAATATGTACAAAGACTAGACAGAGGCCCCAGGCCTCTGAAAGCTTTGTGGAGGGTCTCTGTGCCTGTACCCTGATTGCTGAGATTCTGATCACAGTGAAGTGTGATGGAGGGAGGGGAGGTAAAGATGGTGCCCACCCACCATAACTAAAGGACTTGCCCCTTTCCTGTTTTGGAGATGTGGCCTTAGCTCCCAATGAAAACAGGTAGTCCCCATAATAGGGCAGTTTTGGTCAGTGGAAGCTCAGTTTGATTTTATTTAAAACAAATAGAGTACCTAAGATTGCATGGATTTAAATATTATACAGCAAATTATTATCATATACTCAAAGAAAACTAAGACTTTTTTTCTGAACCATCTATATTCTTAGAGAGTTGCTTAGGATATACTCCTGTTACGGATTGAACTGTGTCCCCACAAAAAATTATGTTCAAGTCCTAAGCCCGGGTACCTGTGAATGTGAACTTACATGGAAATAGCCCTTGAAGATATACTTAGTTAGGTTAAAATGAGGTTGTGCTGGAGTAGGCTGGGCTGTAATCCAATATGCCTGGAGAGACAGATACACAGAGATACTGCCATGTGCAGACAGAGCTGGAGACTGGAGTGGTACATCAACAAGACAAAGAACACCAAGGATTGCTAGCAACCAGTAGAAGCTAAGAGAGAGGCAGGACCAGATTTTCCCTCAGAGCCCTCAGGGGAATCAACATGGCTGACACACTGATTTTGGACTTGGAGCCTCCAGAACTGTGAGAGAACACATTTCCATGTTTGACACCTCCCAGTTAGTGGTGCTTTGTCATTGCATCCCTAGGAAACTAGTAATCATAAATGTCATTTATCATGTAAGAAAGTGAAATCAGCATTGCCAACTGGGTAAAGAAAGATGGGCTGAGCTCGGTGAGGAGTTATTGGTGCCATTGAGTCAGCTCCAACTCATAGGGGCACAGAGTAGAACTGCCCCATAGGGTTTTCTTGCCTGTAATTTCTACTAAAGTATATCACCAAGTCTTTCTCCTGCAGGGCCACTGGGTGGGTTCGAACCAGCAACTTTTAAGCTAGCAGCCTAGTACTTAACCTCTGTGCCACCAGGGGAATTAGGAACTATCCAGTTCTAAATTTCCAGATGGGAATGTGATTGGGCAGAGTAGCCCAGAATTTCCTTTCATAAGGTAATCCCTGGGTGAGTGAACTCCCTTCTGGGAGATCAGGCAAGGGGGCTAAGTAGAAGAGATGAACACACTTAAAATGCTACTACTTTCGCAGTAAGAAAACACGTACAAATACATAGGAATAAATAGAAAACAAAAATCAACTTTTGTTAATCTCTCATATCCTACAGAAATCACTTGTTAGGGCAAGGAGAGAAGGGGGCCGCTTCCTTGCAGTCCACTTTAATCCATAGGCAACAGGCTGGAGCCTACTAACCAAAAAAAAAAAAAAAAACCCATTGCCACCGAGTCGATTCCGACCCTATAGGACAGCGTAGAACTGCCCCATAGAGTTTCCAAGGAGCGCCTGGCGGATTCAAACTGCTGACCCTTTGGTTAGCAGCCGTAGCACTTAACCACTACACCACCAGGGTTTCCAGGAGTGTACTAGTCCCCCTGATTTTCAGATTCAAAACCAACCACCATCCCCATCGAATGTCAGAAAAAAATCACTTCATTCCAAAAGGGCTGCCTTAAACCACATTTGTTACAACTATTGCTAATTCCATAGAGAGAACAAGAATTAAAAAAAAAAAAGAGAGAGAGAACAAGAATTAGCCTCCCCTTAATTGGTTTTTTTTTAATTGGTAGTTGCAAAGAAGCCTCCCCAGGAAACTTCCTTCTAAGAGAAGATTTAAAATTCCATTAGTGGCAATGACAGCACTGTAGCCGAGAGGAGTAGGGTTGGTCTGATCTTTTGCCTAAAATATTCAGTTATTGACGATCTTTAAAAAAAAAGAAAAAGAAAAAGAGAGGCTATTAGTTGAATGATGGATATTGGAACCTTTCTCATTACATCAGCCCTTTCCAGAGGAGACAGGTCATGGAATTTATAGATCCACAGTGAAAAGTTTAAGAGTTTTTGACAAATAACTACAATTTAAAATATAATTATTAAAAGATAAGACAGATGTGAACAGCTTGTTTCTTTTTTCTTAGTGGAGTCAGACAGGGACAGAGGGAGACATTTCTGCCATGCAGGAACCAAGAATTACAACTTCAGTGAGAACAGCTTAGGGTTGGTAAAGTTAGATTACAAAGCACTAAGCCAGTGGGATTGAGGTTACCTTCACCTCCATGGGGAGAAAATTGTATGTTCTCTTATTTTCTTTTCTCTATTTAAAAAAAAAAAAAGTTGCCGTCGAGTTGATTCTGACTCATAGTGACTCTGACCTTTAAAAAAAAAAAAAATAGTATTTTATTTTCTGGTTGTAAATGGCATACATGCATCATGTAGAAGTTTAAAATAAAATGAGAAAATTAAATAAAATAAAACCATTCCGGCAGCTGAGTGTCAGTATCAACTAGAGTCAACACTTTTTTTTTTCTGAGTAGTTTTAGATATTTGAGATTCTATGTAATGCACGTGGTAACCTGATTTTTTCCTACTTAATATTAAAATACAAGCATTTTACAACATCATTAAAAAGCTTTATATGTTTAATATCTGCAGAGCACCCTATTGTAACTTGACTTTTGTCTGCTTTTAGGTTTAATACAAGAAAAAATGAGCTGGCAAAATATACTTCCTAAGATTGCTATGGGGGAATTTTAAGAAATAAATGAATGTACATAGCGTTAACACTATGGTCCTGTAAGGATATGTCAACATTTGGATATAAGTTTCGATTTGTTTACCATTATGAATCAGTCTCTGATAAATTAATTTTATTCAAAAACATCAATTTTATCAAATTGCTTTCTAAAACCTTGGCACTTGTACCGTGCTTTCGCCATACCCAACTCATTGAGTCTTTGGGACTCAAAATCTGAACCTTATAAAATCACTTGATGTTTCTTCAACTCCAGTTGCTGAGTAAGTTCATAGCAAAAATGAGCTACTAATTAGCAAAGACATTTTCAGGATTGGGTAAAGGTCTCTTTCAACTCACTTGGGTTCATCAAGTTTTCCGTACTTATCCTATCACTCTTCAAATTCCATTTTCATTTAAAACTCTTCCCACTCAACTGTTGGGAAAGCCAGAGCAATTACTGTCCCTGACTTGAATGATCAGAGAGTTTTCCTGGCTGGTCTCCTACCCTTGGAAAGCTTCATCTAATTTATTCCTGTTTTTTTTTTTTTTTTTCCAGTGTTGAACAAATGGTAATTGCTGATTCATGGAATAAGAAAAAAATCACTGATTGATGTCATTTTTCTGAGTAATATTAATACAAATAACAACTAATTTGCAACAAGTGCGTACTACATGCAGGCCCTATGCTAAAGAGTGGAGGCCTTGGGTGGTGCAAATGATTAAGAAACTCAGCTGGTAACCAAAAGTTTGGAGGCTTGAGTCAACCCAGTGTTGCCTTGGAAGAAAGGCCTGGCAATCTACTTCCCAAAAACCATCCTTGTGAAGTCCGTGGAGTACAGTTATATTCTGACACACATGGGGTCACCATGAGTCTGCATTGATTCCACAGCAACTTGCAACTGGTGCTAAGGATATATAAGTACCAACCAACCAGTGCCATCAAATCAATTTCAACTCACGAAGTCTTTGTGTGTGCAGAGTAGAACTGTGCTCCATAGTTTTCAAGGCTGTAACCTTTCAGAAGCAGATTGCCAGGCCTTTCTTTCAAGGTTCCTGTGATCACTGATGTTGTGTGCCAGCTTGGCAGGGCCATGATCCTTAGTGGTTTAGCAGTTATGATGTAGTTTGGCAGTCATATAATGATCCAATCACTTCCATGATGAGATCTGATATAATGTGATCACCTCCATGATGTTGTCTGCTGTGAGTAGCCAATCAGTTGAAAGGGAGTTTCATTGGGGGTGTGGCCTACATCCAATATAGGTAGATTTTCTAGCAACCCCTATGGGCTTCTGCTTGCTCTGGCTCCTGCAGCTGGCTCCTGTTCGTCTGACCTCCGGTTCTTGGGACTTGAGCTAGCAGCTTACTTGCCATCTTGTCTGTCAATCTTGGGATTCATGGGTCTCCACAGTCTGTGACCCAAAGCTCTGACCTGCCAATCTTGAATTCACCAGCCACTACAGCTACACAAGTCAGTAGAAGCCTCCAGCCTGACCCATGAACTTAGGATTTTCCAGCCTCTACAACCATGTGAAAAAACAAACCCTGTTAGAGAAAACAAAAATCCTCACAACTGGACCAACAAACAACATCATGATAAATGGAGAAAAGACTGAATTTGTCAAGGATTTCATTTTACTTGGATCCATAATCAACACCCATAGAAGCAGCAGTCAAGAAATCAAATGACGCATTGCTTTGGGCAAATCTGCTGCAAACCAACCCAGTGACCTCCTTAAATTGTTAAAAAGCAAAGATGTCATCTTGAAGGCTAAGAAGCGCCTGACCCAAGCCATGGTGTTTTCAATCACCTCATATGAATGCAAAAGCTGGATGATGAACACAGAAGAAGAATCGAAGCCTTTGAAATGTGGTGTCGGCTAAGAATATTGAATGTACCATGAATTGCCAAAAAAACAAATCTGTCTTAGAAGAAGTACAAACAGAATGCTCCTTAGAAGCAAGGATGGCGAGACTACATCTGACATACTTTGGACATGTTGTCAAGAGAGATCAGTCCCTGAAGAAGGACATCATGCTTGGTAGAGAGTCAGCAAAAATGATGAAGACCCTTGATGAGATGGATTGACACGGTGGCTACAACAATGGGCTCAAGCGTAATGACGATTGTAAGGATGGCGCAGGACAGGACAGAGTTTCAGTCTGTTGATATAGGATCACTATGGGTCAGAACCGACTCTTCAGCACCTAACTACAACACAACACAACCATGTGAGCCATTTCCTTGATAAAAATTTCTCTCTCTATATATATTTATACACTTTACTGGTTTTGTTTCTCTAGAAACCTCAGCCTAAGACAGTTTCTTATTATATACATACATATATATAAAATTTATATTATGGAGCCCTGGTGGTGTAGTGGTTAAGAGTTCAGGCTGCTAACCAAAAGGTCAGCGGTTCAAATCCACCAGCCATTCCTTGGAAACCCTATGGGACAGTTCTACTCTGTCCTGTAGGGTCACTGTGAGTCGGAATTAACTCAACGACAAACCCAGATAATATATATATATATATATAACATATATTTTATATACAGTAATATATATGTATTATATATTATGTGTATAATAATATATGTAAATAATATATATGTTATGAAAAAAACCAAACCCAGTGTTGCCAAGTCAATTCCAACTCATAGTGACCCTATGTGTTATACATGTATTATATAATATGTACATATTATAATACTATGTAATACATACAGTACTAATCCTCAAAGCAACTAGTATTATTTCTGGTTTATTAATGAAGAAACTGCAGCTCAGAAGGGTTGAGTGCCTTCTCAAAGTCACATAGAACTAGATGTGGTTTAAGCCAGTCCTGAGGACCCCAGAGCCCATGTGCTTTCAAGTATGTAGCCTGAAACATGAATTAGGCAATTTCTATTTCAGTCAGGCTCTGGATGAGTAAAAGATCAACCCTTGGATTTCTCGGCCTTTTCTCCCTAAAATCTCACTCAACCATGACCAGAAGCTAGGGGTGGGAATCGTTTTCTCTCTGATATACCTTAGGTTTTTGTTTTCTCTGCAACAGGAAATGGGCTTCTTTTTCCAAAGCCTTATGCTCCTTCTACCCATCAATCCCAACTTTTTAAATGGCATATCCTAGAGAGCATGGCTGCTTCCTCAGCAACCAACTTGAAGGTGAGATCTGAATAGGTTTATTTTAGGGAAATAATCACTATTTATTAATGGGGTTATGATGTAATGCAGCAGGTTGTAATGCCATTCAACCAACATTCTAGCTGTAGCTCGACAATCTTGGACAAGTCCCTATACCTCTTGGAACCTTCATTTTGGTGTGTGAAATGGGGACAATTCTACCTTTCTCATGAGTTATAAGGATTCTACAAGATAATGAGATGAGGATGCTTTATAAAGCTTGGGGCAGGAAGACTGACAAAAGAGAGACAGTCAAGTTTTCTCATTTTGCAGATAAAGAAGGAAAGTATAACACGCTCACATTTGTCCAGAAGTATGCTTAGTGCACTATGCAGGCTATGTCACTTAAGTCTCACAACACTGTAGGAAATAAACGGCAGTGGGTGGCTTGCTTTTTTTTTTTTGATTGGAAAACTGAGGCTTAGAGAGAGTAAATAAAATGGGCCTGCTCTCACATCTGGTATGTAACCCAGTCAACACTGACAGCCATTCCCTCTCTCTAGGTGACCCAAACTCCACCCATCTTCTCACTACTGTCACTCTTTATCCTGAGGATGCATTCTCCTGCATTTGGTTTCCTTCCAGTTCTGGGCCAGGCCACTCTCCTGTGATTTATATCAGCAGAGCAAGGTGACCTTCCAGCAGGAGATTCATGTTCCCCAAAACACGTGCCTCTTTCTCCTGGAGGTGGGTCCCCATCCAGATTCTCGTCGTAGAAAGCACTCTCCTTGCTCACCTCTCTTCCCCTCCTGCACAGAATCTCTCAGCTTAATGGAAATTCACAGTAGTTAAAGATTACATGATGTATGGGCTCTGTCTCCCATCACCAATCCCCTGGGGTAATTATAAGCATAATGAAATACCATAGTCAGTCAGGGCTTAATGGTGGTCTTTCCTGCAGTATTTACCTACTACATTAATTCTCTAATTAGACAACTACACTTCATCTTCCCAAAAGCTCAGTTCAATATGTTAAATAGAATTCATTATTTTTAAAAATTGTTTAGAGTTGGAATTGCAATAGTTGCTATTGGTGAAGGGAATCAGGTAAGGCGAGCTGAGACAAAACCCTTACATTCCAAAATAATACTAAATTGTTCCTTTGTAATACCTAATCCAGGCCCCTGGGTGATATCTATGTTTTCCCCAGTCTTCCTCAACGATTGCTTAATCTAGAATCCACTAGAATCATCTTTCAACAGTAACAACTACTTGCCATCCACTCGCTCATTTGTTCATCTAGTCAGTAAATAGATGTTTTCATTGAGCGCCTGCTGTGCCAGCCACTGCTCTCAGTGCTCCGGACGTATCAGTGACCAAAGGGATAAAGGGCCTGTCTTTTAGAACTTATATTCTGGCAGAGGAGACATCTGATTAATTATCCATAAACCTGATACATGTGTAGATTAGCTACCATGTCAGAATGAACAGGTGCTGTGGAGAAAATGTGGATCAGAGCAGGGGGCGTAAAAGGTCGAGATGCAGAGCCATTCGCAGCAGTAAATAAAGTGGTTGGGGTAAGTTCCGTCAAAAGGCGGGGCTCGAGCAAAGACTTGAAGGGAAGAGAGAAGGTATTTAGATGGACAGAGAGCTAGGGAAAAGCACTCCAGCAAAGGGAGGAGCAAAGGCCTGTAGTATTCAAGAAGGAACTAGAAGGCTACTGTGGCCAGAGGGAGGTCCTCGTAGGATATGTTGAGGCTTTTACTCTGAGTAACACAGAGCAACATTAAAGATTTTTTTAGCAGAAGACTGATGTTATCTGACTAATAATTTATAATGAAAACTCACTGGTGCCAGGCCCTAAACTAAGGCATTTATATTTAATTCTCAACAACCCTGTGAATAAGAAGTAGCGGTTCCATTTTACGGATAAGTAAATCAAGGTTCATAGAGAAAAGAAATGGCCAATGAGTGATGCTCCAAAAGGGATAGAAGTAAAATTTCAATCACAGTGGGAACCCTTACATATATACCCTGCCACACTGATCCTACATAACTTCCAGACACCCTCACCCTACCTTCCAGATCCTTCTGTCTTCTCATCTTTCAGAGTGGAGCTAAAAGTGAACCTGTCAGTAAGGCCAACCCAGACCACCCTATTTTCTACTGCAACTCTATCACCCACTGTCACACACACAGGCGCACACACACATACACTCACGCACTAGGTACATATCAGCCTGTGATTGGTTTCTTTCATAGTTGTTATCACAATCTGTATTCACTTATCTCTTTACTTACTCAGGGTCTATCTGCTACACTAAGTATAAGTATAAGCTATACTAATGTAAGTAATTTTGAGTATTGCAAACCTAGCACAATGCCAGGTACTTTATTGAGAGCATAAATGAAAAAAACCTGAAACAAAATCCTGAAAATAAACAAAAGCTTTTTTTGTTGTTATTTTTACAAATAAAAAATAAAGCGGTTCTCTACTGCTTACAGAACCAAAATTCCATAGTTTGGCCATACTTTGGTTTTACGTGTTCTTCTGCCACCACATCCTGGTTCTCTCCACTGGACTTTATTTCCAGGGTGCCGGGATCATCATTTATTTATCATCATTTATCATCAGCTGCCCAAAAAAGCATGGAATTCCTTTCTCAGGCTAGTTTATAACCTCAAATTTTACTAATTTGGTGAATATAACAAGTACTTAATACTTAAAATAACAACAAAAAAGCTATCTGGAATGTTAACTTAAATATTTAAAATTATAAAGTCTGTGTAAATGTTAGTTATTCATATTATTTTGTGAACTCAGCACTGTAAGTTATAACCACCTTTGATTCTTCCCATAATCCTCTGCATTAGGCATGACAATTGGTATCTCGTTTTAGAGATGAGGAGTTGAAGTACAGGGAGCTAAAGTCACTTGTCTAAGAAGACCTTGCTAGTGGGTGGTAGAGAGAGAACCTGAACTGAGACCATCTGCCATGAGAGTCTGTGCAGTTAAATTCAATCGGACATTTACCTCCTAATCACGCATAGAGGAAGGCACCCTTGACCCTGTTTTGTGATATGGAATCTGGTTTGGAATGAGAGACAGGGTGCCAAAGCCCATGCTCTTTCCATCAAATGAACCGTCCTGATCAAACTCAACTTTGTCATTGGGCATGTCTGAAAACTGAGCACTCTGGAATATCCAAGCGCAGTTAAAATAAAATCTCAACAACCAATCTTGTACGAACAAATGCAATGAGACCCCTGCCATTAGTTATAAGAGCAAAAAGACACAGACTAGGTGACTCTTGACTCATACCCTGAGGAATCCCTAGTAGAAATGGTAACTATTGAGCCAAATGGGACCATATTTATAAAAATGAGGTCCAGAGAAGACCAGACATTTCTTTCACATCACAAAGAGTGAACTTGCTCCTCCCAGCACCAGAAACCCAGCTCTGACTTTAATCCTGGAGTATTTCTACTACTCCCTAATGGATCCTGAACACTGTTGTTACTGTTAGTTGCCATCAAGTCAGCTCCAACTCATGTCAACCTCATATACAACAGAGTGAAATATTGCCCAGTCCTGTGCCATCTTCAAATTGCTGGTATGTTTGAGTCCACTTTGTGACCACTGTGTCAGTTCATCTCATTGAGGGTTCTCCTCATTTTCACTGACCCTTTACTTTATCAAACATGATGTCTTTTCTAATGATTAGTCTTTCCTGATGATGTCTCCAAAGTAAGGAAGCTGAATTCTCACCATCCTTGTTTCTAAGGAACGTTCTGGTTGAATTTCTTCTAAGGTGGATTTGTTAGTTCTTTTGGCAGTCCCTGATAAACTCGATATTCTTTGCACCAACACTGCACTTCAAACATATCAATTCAATTGTAGAAGCCATTAACGTAGTACCGGAACTGACTGAGTCATGCTCTCTAAAGTGAAGCTGAAGAGGGAGACACGTGCAAAATGTCAAGTGGCCCAGCTGAAACAGAGACCTCACTTCTTTTTATTTTATTATTATGATAATACTGACAGTTATAATAATTCCTGTCACAGAACAGACACTGGCTATTCAATAAAAATTGAATAATGTAGCAGAATTTTCTGACATCGATGCCCTGCTTTATGGAAACAGCACGTAGATGCATGTGCACGCACGCACACACACACACACACACAGAGGTACGGTGGTCTGGCAGAGGAACTGCTGCAGTGGTGGAAATCTGAGCCACACTTTAGGGTCAATGTTGGGCCCTAAAGGCTCTGATGGGGATCAGGTAGCAAGGGGTCTGGAACGTCCCCTACCACTTCCAGTGTGAGAATCTTATGTGAGAAGATCAGCACTAAGGATATTTTCCATACTAACCTGTGCATAAGAAGCCATGGTGGCACAGTGGTTAAAGCATTAAGCTCCTAACCCAAACGTCAGTGGTTTGAAGCCACTAGCCACTCCACAGGAGAAAAGATCAGTCAAGCTGCTTCTGTAAGGATTACAGTCTTGGAAACCCTATGGAGCAGTTCTACTCCATCCTATAGAGTCACTATGAGTTGAAACGGACTCAAGGGCAACAGGTTTATCCTGTGCATAACTTTTGGCTACTTCAGGGGACCCTTGCTGTATTGTAACAGATATTTGTCCGATCAAAAGTGGGGACCAAGAAAGGGGAGGCCTTGTCCTCAGGAAGGGATGGGCCTGTGGGGACACAGCCAAAATCATTTGTAGGATTTGTAGGTCTGTAATAAACACTAAGGAAACCCTGGTGGTGTAGTGGTTAAGAGCTACAGCTGCTAACCAAGATGTCGGCAGTTCAAATCCGCCAGGCTCTCCTTGGAAACTCTATGGGGCAGTTCTACTCTGTCCTATAGGGTCTCTATGAGTTGGAATCGACTCGACAGCAGTGGGTTTGGTTTGGTATTTTGGTTAATAAACACTAAAAGGGCCGCTTGGAAAGAGACTACTCTAGGAACAGTATGTGAAAACTAGGCAGCTTGAGAGGACGATGGGGTCAAGGTTTGGAAGGAGAAAGCGTAATTTCCCAATTGCTTTTAGTAGCAAAGCCCAGAATCAACTTTCTACAGAGACCCTTCCTAGGAGAAATATTGAAGTGTTAAAAAAGTATGGTCCTTGACTTCAAGTAAATCATTGTATATAATGGACATGGAGAAACATAAACATATATTTATAATATAATATAGTATTTGCAACACAAAGATAATGCACTGGAGGCTCAGAGAAGGTACCATATTCCCTAAGGGAAGCAGAAAAGTTTTACCAGGGGAGAGAAGAGACGAGGTTGCCACTAAGTTGAGTCTTAAAGTTTATGTAAAACTGTTATTGTTGTTGTTAGTTGCTGTCCAGTCATACCCCAGCTCACGGCAACCCCATGCACAACTGCTAACCAGCCCTGCACCATCCTCTTGACTGGTGGCAGATTGGACCACTGAGATTCACTGGGTTTTCATTGGCTAGTTTCCATAAGTAGTTCACCAGGTCTTTCTTCCTTGTCTGGCTTAGTGTGGTTGGAACCTAGAATGTGGATAAGGAAATTTATCAAGTGTGGTAAAGCCATCTAGCAGCACGACAGAGGCCATTGTTCACAGGCTGTTAGAAACTTTATATAAAGAAGAACACTGTGGCTGTTTTTTCCCCATGTTTGCTAAACTCTCCTGCTGCTTTGCCTGATATGGTAACCAACCCTCTGCCTCTGGATTATGCTGATGGTGGCACAGTACAATTTCCAAAGTTTCTTAGCACTTGGGAACTTTCTTAGAAGAATCCTTCCGCCAGGGGATACCAGAAACATGTCCACCAGGAGACACCAGGTATGCCTAGTAAAGCATGGACTTGGGGCATCTGCCATGACTTCCTCACTTGGAACCACTACTGCTTCAGTCTTGGCTGCTGGCATCTGTTGGAACAGTCCAAACTCTGGCTTCACCATTTATTAGCTGTGTGATCCTGAATGAGTTATTTACTCCTCTGATCTTCTGTTTCCTCATCTGGCATGCCCTTCACAGCACACTAAGGGTTAAATGGACTAGTATGTCAAATGGCTGTTTCAATATCCAACACGCAGGATGTGCTTCCCACACCTGTTTCCATTTGTACCTTTCTGCTTAAATTTTACAAATAGAACAGCAAAAGTTTCACCATACGGGATTAGAGAACAGAAATACCAGAGAGTTGCATACATTGCACAAAGTGGAGAAAATTGCTAGAAGGTCTCTAATACTGCAAATCTCCATCTTAATTAAAGTAAAATGTGCCCATATATGCAAACCTAGGAGTGGACTCCCCTGAACTCCATTGCCTCAGTCCAGAGAGGTATCTCTTTATAGTCTTTCTCGTAATAGCAACAAAGCCTCCATATCAGCTTCTCAGGGTGAATTTTGCTCTGAATATTAAACATATATTTGAGCCATAGGAACTTGTCATTTTGCAGGTCAAAATGGTCAAATAATCTTCTTTGTGGTGGACTCTGTCATTGTAAGCCCAAAAAAAAAAAAAAACCTAAAAAGCAAAAACCAAACCCACTGTCGTCAAGTCAATCCTGACTCATAGTGACCTTATAGGACAGAGTAGAACTGCCCTGTAGAGTTTCCAAGGAGTGCCTGGTGGGTTTGAATTGCTGACCTTTTTGTTAGCAGCCATAGCTCTTAACCACTATGCCAGCAGGGTTTCCATAAGTCCTTTCTCACCCCTTATGTTCAGTTTAATTTAATAAATATATAATTCCAACTGTGAATCAGGTGTGGAGTATTTACTACAAACAGAAAATTAGACATGGTTCCTACATGCAAGGAATATAAAGTTATCGGTGGAAACTGAGAGTTAAACAGATCATCTCTGGTCATACTGAGATCTAAGGACTTGCAAGTAAGTTCAAAGTGACAGTGAAGTGCAGAGTAGAAGCAAGTTATCACCACCACCATTGTGTAGTGGAAATTTGTTTTTATTTTTTATTACGGCAGCAAATTTATTTCAATTTTTTGGTGGGCTCTCTCATTATATAAGTCTTGGTGGGAGAATAATTATGAACCCCACACTATGGAAGACAAATGGGAAAGGATATTGCCCTTCTCAAAGCGAGTGCATGGGCTTTGAGACCATCAGTTGTTTCGTGCTCAAGATTTATTATTGAGTAGTTGCCAGAAAGACAAAAGTACAAGTTAGAATTCTACCAAAACAATGAGTAGCAATGGTGGTAGCATCTAGCAGTGGCTATATTCCAGAGAAGCAGTGATGGTGATGTCTACATCAGCTTCCTAAATGGACAGTGTCTGGGGTGTGCCCTACTTGGCTGTCCTTCTGAATGTCAACTCTCTTGTTCTCGATTGCTTTACTAACCTGACATTTTTCCTTGCCGTCATTCCTGTCAGCTAATGGAAATCCTTCTACTAAATTCATTTTCTACTTTATTGAGCCAGAGATGCTTTCTATTGCTTACAACCAAGTAACCTAGTGCTATAGCCATTTGTTAAATGTTATCACAGAGTGGCAACCAGTATGTGAAGGACTTTACAAAACTCATTTCATTTAAGACTCATAAACAAACCCTACAAAGTGGACCTTTAGGTACATTCGCATTGTTGGAGAAGAAAATTTAAACTTGAAGAGGTGTTGCTTGGAAGCAGGACTTCAAACGGTTCTTCCCCATTCAGTCATGGCCAACCAAGCGATGCCAGAATGGACCTGAATTTGTAAAATGTATGTGAACTGGAACAATAACTGATACAGGAAAAATTACAGGTCAACGCCCTGCTGGAAACTTAATCACCATCTTAGAAAACAAGAGCAGTGTGTGTGTTGCATAGTAATCAAATCTTGTGCACAGCAGAGTCGGACATGGTGGTGCCTTGCTTAAAGATGGTGGCCAACTGTGTAGCTTTGAATGTATGTCACTCTCCACAGTCTTGGCAATAATCTGATCTCCTGCAACAGGATGCTGAAAGGCATCTGCAATTTCTCCTATTCCAGTTACTGTTTCACTTCAACCAAATCTTAAAAATTTGCATCTGTTCGAATTTCACTGCATTGGCCATGATTGAACTGGCTCAAATTTGTTCGAAGCCTTGTTTTGCTTAGAAACTAAAGATTCTGCCTCTGGAGCTGAGCCACCTTGGTCCAGTTAGTTACCTTACATTTCTGTGTTTTTTTGTTGTTGTTGTTGTTTTGTTTTGTTTTTTAACCTAGGAAACAGAAATAAGAATAGAACTTATTTGAAAGAGGCTTAGTGAAACTTCAGTGTTTACACATATGAACAAACCACTCACATGAGTACCTGGCAATGATAACTTCTCAGTAAGTGTCAACCACCAGTACTACTGGGTAATTTATCCAAGTTCATAGAGCTGATACATGGCAGAATTGAGGTCAAAATCTAAATCTTCCTGCCCCCAAATGCCATGATAGCATGCTACAAACTAACAGGTCTCATGTCCTAGAGAACATTTTCCTGAACAGATTAGTTTTCTTCCTGGTGTTAAAGTTCAGGTGATAGGCTCACACTTCCATTTTCTTTACTTATCCGTAGAGATAACAAGAACAGGAAGAATTGGATAAAATGTCAAAAATGATCACATAACACCAAAAGTAACAGCTCCCATGTGTCCATTGCTTCTGTGCATCAGGGAATGTCGAAGAGGTTTCCACTTAATTTTACCATGAGGAAGGCATTATTTCTTGGAAGGTTTGAGGGGGTTAGTAATTACCACTTTTCTACCTTGACAAAATTTTGACTGAGATTTATTTAAAAAGAAGAAGAAGAAAGAATTGTGGAGATCAAAATATCCCTTTACTAGTAATAAACTTTGTATTGAAAAAATGTTCTTTCTGCAGGAAGTGGCTTCCTTAAATTAAAATCCAGAGTTAGACATATTGACTCACTGAGCAGCAGCAGATCATGGAAGAGGATTTGAACTCACTCCATGTTGCTCCAGACCCTGTGCTCTGACAGCTATAGAACTCTGCTGCACAACTGTCACTGGATGGGGCCTCACACACATCAAGCACCATGCTCAGGGAATAGCCACCAGCATGTTTTCTACTGAGTTCCTGGCTAGGGTTTACTTACTTCCCCCTAAATGGTCTTCCCTTCAGCATCCTTCCCATCTCCACTTGAATTCCATGTTTCCAACCTGTACAGACTCAATCATATCAATGACCATGAAGACGGCCAGGACTGACAACATCTAGTTCTGTTATACGTACGGTCAGAGCCAACTCAGCAACAACTAACAACTAACAATAATGTGCACGGAGCCCTGAGAGTTAACTCTCACCTCAAACAAGGGTACTTCCCCTGAGACCAGAATATCTATTCCAGGATTTGCCTTTTTCAGTGATGGTTAAAACAGGAATATCCTTTCTTGTTATAGTCAGCACCTATTTATTGAGTATCCACCAGCAAGTGCTGACAAAGACACGTGCTCAGAAGCCATGTCAGGACTGGGAGAAGGCTTGACAAGGTGATGCATTCATGGTTCAGATTCATGCTAGGTAAAGTGAATGCAGTATTACTGCAATAAGACTCAAACTAGAGCCTAAGCTTCATTTAGATGATTTTCCTTTGATAGAACTGACTCAGGACACTGGTGGCCTGAAATCAGAGGGAAAGACATTCCTGTCTGTGCCTGAGAACCGGGAAGATAACAGTTAACAGATCTTTGTTGTTAGTTGCCATCGAGTCTGCTCCAACTCATGGAGACCTTAAGTATAACAGGATGAAACGTCTCCCAGTTCTGCGCCAACTTCACGATCATTGGTAATCGAACAATGTTCTTTTGTGATCCATAGGGTTTTCACTGGCTAATTTTCAGAGGTAGATTGCCAGACATTTCTTCCTAGTTTGCGTCAGTCTGGTTGTTCCACTGAAACCTATCCACCATGGATGACACTGCCGGTGTTAGAAATACCAGAGGCGTGGCTTCCGGCATCACAGCAACATGCAGGCCACCATTATACAATGAACTGACAAACGGAAGGTTTCTTTGTTTTTCTTTAGCCCCAGATGAGAAAGAAGCAGGGCTATCTAGCCTCATGAGGATGATTTGTATCTCATTTTAGGCAGAAAATTGTGTGACCCTTTGATCCACAGATGTATAGGTAGAGAAGATGATTGTTATGTGGATACGTAAACACATTAAAAAGGTCAGAAGAAAACTGGTTCTAGGCAAAAAGCTCTTCATCAGCAAGCCACCTACACGCTGTCATTTCTGGTAACACAAAATGAAGCATGGAAACCATTCTCTCCTGGTGTTTTCAATCATTACTGATATTTTTTAAAGGGTTCCAAACACAGGTATTCATGGGACATTTAACAAGGGTGTTTTTTTAAAAATTGAATTTTTATTTGGAGTCAAAAAAAGGTAAAGGGTCATAGCAAAGCTTTCATCCTGTATTTGAAGGGCTCTTTTGTAGACAAGAGGACAGTTTTGCCCTCTGACCCATCAGGTAAATTTCAGAGAAAAACAGAAGTTATAAGGGACGCAGATTTCAAGTCGGTGTAGAATCTTACCATCCTATGTTTACACAATAAGGTGATTTTTTTGTTACTCTTTTATTACTAGTTGCTGTCCAGTTGATTCCGACTCATGATGACCCCATGTGTGAAGTGTAGAATTGCTCCACAGAGTTTTCAAGGCTGTGGTCTTTCAGAAGTATATCACCAAGCCTGTCTTCTGAGGTGCTTGTGGGTGGGTTCGAACCACCAACTTTTCAGCCAGTAGTCAAATGCTTAATCCTTTATGCCACTCCATTATTATTAGGGTACGAGCCCTCTCTGAAATACTTGATCGCAACAACCTACCATTCAACGCACTGGAATTTTCCCTAACTTTTCCAGAGGGTTTCACAGGGCACAGCTTTATGTCTTCTGTAAAAAAAAAAAAAAAAAAAAGGAAGTCTCTCAGATGTTTATGCCTTCTTAACTTGCTGCCCTGAAGCTGCCCTTACAGCTGAGGGCCCTCATGGAATTGCTGTGCTGCTGAACACAGCTGTCCCCATGGATGATCACGGCTACTGTCCTTACTGAAGCCAAAGAGATGCCCTGCTCACCTTCCACTCTGAGGATTAAATACAGGTTGTTATCATTTGCTAGTGAGGCCAGGATTCAGGGGGAACTTCTTGAGACACAGAACTCCCAGGCTTCTAAGATGTAAGCATTGCATGTTTTTTTCTTATTCCTTTTGTGTGTGTGTGTTAATTCTGCCATGCTGTTGTTGTTGTTAGGTGTCACCGAGTCCATTGTGACTCATAGCCACCCTGCGTACAACAGAAGGAAACACAGCCCAGCCCTGTGCCCTCCTAACAATCATTGTTATGCTTGAGCCCGTTGTTGCAGCCACTGTGTCAGTACATCTCATTGGGGGTCTTCCTCTTTTTCATTGACTCTCTACTTTACCGAGCATTACTTCCTTCTCCAGGGACTGATCCCTCCTGATAACGTGTCCAAAGTATATGAGACATAGTCTTGCCATCTTTGCTTATAAGGAGCATGCTGGCTGCACTTTTTCCAAGACAGATTTGTTCATTCCTTTGGCAGTCCATGGCATATTCAGTATTCTTCGCCAACACCACAATTCAAAGGCATCAATTCTTTTTTCAGTCTTCCTTATTCATTGTCCAGCTTTTGCATGCATCCCAATTAAGAAAAAAAAAAAGCAGGTGTTTGGTGTTGCCACCATCCCATGGCCTGCTTTCGAGTGGCCAGGTCAGCTTTCACTGATGTAGGCAGCATTGGTCAGCAGAGCTGGCCCTGTCACTTCTTCTTCTCTCTTCTTCAGTTCTGACCATGCTGAATTTATGAGGTCGTAATTCAGACAAAGCAGGGAACGCTTCTTGGACTTCGAGACTAAGCCACAGGCACCAAACCAGTCTGGATTTTTTTTTTTTTTAGGGCTGCCATAACAAATCACCACAAACCAAGTGGCTTATACAAGAGAAATGTATTCTCTCACAGTTCAGGAGGCCAGATATTCTAAACCAAGGTGTCGGCAGGATTGGTTCCCTCTGCAGGCTCTGAGGGAGAACCTGACTCATGCCTTTTTTAGCTTTTGGTAGTTGTTAGCAATCCTTGGCATTCCTTGCCTTGTAGCTGCATCACTCCAATCTCTGTACCCACCTTCACAAGGGCACCTCCCCTGCTCGTGTCCTCTGAGCCTCTGTATCTTTGTGTATTCATACAAACTTTTTTATGAGGATATCAGTCATTAGATTTAGTGTGAATTTAATCCTGGCCTGCCCTCATGTTAACTAATTACAACTACAAAGACCCTATTTCCAATTAAGATCACAGCCTGAGGTTTCAGGTGGATATAATTTTGGGAAGACACTATTTAACCCAGTACACAAACTTCCCAGAGCTCTGCATAGAGGTATTAGACATACACTCCTCTTTACTAAAGCAATCCTTTTATTTCCATCTTGCAATCATGTCTTAAGTCCATAACTCACTCATGAGCTCTGAAAGAAGGTAGGTTTATCAGGGAATTGTTGCCATAATAATGCTCTGTAACACAATACGCCAAAACTCTATGCCTTAAAGCAAAAACAACTTACTCTTGCTTATATATTTTCTGGTCTACTGGGGGTTAGCTGAACTCTACTGGGCTCACCTTGGCTTTGTGCCCAGCTTCACATTCATCCTACGTTTGCTGCATGTGTCTCCTATCCTTCAAGGCCAATGGCTGGCTACCCGGGCCTGTGTACTCATGGCGAGGACAGAAGTGCAAGGAGGCAAGAGGAAACACTAGCTGCTTCTTGTGGCATAAGCTTGGAACTTTTGCCCAAAATAAATCCCACGCAAGCCCAGCATCAACAGGGTGATCTCTAGTAGTAGGAACTGCAAAGTCATATGGCCGAAAGCTGGGATACCAGGAGTATGAAGAATTGGGAACAATAAAACAACCCACCTTAGGTGGGATTCAGGCACTACTTATAGCCAATGATTATACTGCTTAATAGCACCTATATCTCATTCTCATCCCTAAGATTAAAAACAAAAACAAAAAACTGTTGCTGTCAAGTCAATTCCAACTCATAGAGACACTGTAGGACAGACTAGAACTGCTCCAGAGAGTTTCCAAGGAGCAGCCGGTGGATTCGAACTGCTGACCTTTTGGTTAGCAGCAAAGTTCTTAACCACTGAGCTACCAGAGCTCCATCCCTAAGATTAGGCATCATGTAAGTGTTAAGCCCCTTAACCTTATAAAAAAGTAGATGGATGAATAAATTGTGGTAAAACCTTGACTATCACTTAATTAGAATTTCCTTGAGGGTAGCAACAGGGCCTTGCTCACTATCATGGCCCTAGTGTTTGACATATATGTTTGCTGAAAGAATGAATGAAAAACCACTTTTCTAAAGGCTTTTAATCCTTCCCTGAGCCGCTTTTCTTTGAAAGTGGCTAATGAGCAACATTATTGGATAAAATGGAACAATACAATTTTTTCAGCTGATATAATAGGTGGTAATATTTGGTAACAAAATAAAGAAAAACCTCCAGTGAGTTTGACTAGTATAGAAGGAACCTGAAAAATTCATTAACTGGATAATCAGAAACATCGGAAGTAGATTGCGCAATATTAAATGAAAACTTCATAAAGGAAAAGTGAAATTCTTCGGATCTGTTGGCAGGGGACCTGGACACTATTAAAGGAAATTAATGCCTTCAGAAATGTAAGTGTCCACAGAATTCACAGTGTCTTCCCCTACTGGTCATTGTTTAAACATCCACGTAAGATGGAACATGAAGGTCCTGTCTTAAGAAACACACGGAGCTTGTACTTTGTGCCCGTGAGAAATAATTACAAAAGAGAAAGGGGTTGATCATGTTCTTAAGAACAGCAGTGTGGGAGAAATGATATCAATAGCATGGAGCAAGGAACAGGATCTTGTCTAGATTTTACCAACTGCAGCTACACATTAGCTTTTAGAACTTGCAAAGGACCAGGTGCCGAGGCTTAGTACAGGGTATAGTATTTTGCATACATCATATTATTTATTCCTCAATGCATCTAGGGAAGAAAATATTATTTCATGTTCCAAGAAGAAGAAATTTGAACTTGTAGGAATTAAGCAACTTGTTAGAGGTCAAAGATATTGCAAGAAGCTGCATCAGGATTTAGAACCAGGTACTTGGGACCAAAGCCAGTACACTTTCCAAGACACTGTATTGTATGGCTTTCCAGGGTAATTGCCTCTTCTAATATATGCCATTTTTTCTCTTCCTCTTTCCCTTACCTGCCAAAGGATATGGGTTCACTAGCGTGCTTCACCTTTAGCTTCAGGTGACTTGTTAGGCACCGGAGTATCGTACATTTGTCAGCAATTCAGGTTAACTTGCTCTTTCTAGTAAAATCCTTTCTAGCAAAATCCTTTCTGCTGGCAAAAATTCAATAAAATCTGAAAGTCAGGGAGCAAGATTAGAAAGGTTGAAAAATGAAACTAGATAACTCGGGAAGAACAGTCCCAATAAGCCTGTATTTCTTTTTCCTCTGAGAGTTTCTGAAAGGGTCAGATTGGCAGGAATGAAAAGGAAAGTACTTTCTTATTAAACTTACCTGTATAGTATTATCTCTTCAGAGGTGTTTATGAAAATATTCACACACAGTAGAACTTACCTCTATAGACCCTCCTTTTATTGAATTTCTTCAGCTCTCCATCAAATTTTAAAACCCAAACCTATTACTCCATCTCTATATAAATCATAGCCCATGTCCATCAGACTCCAGTTTAGATGCAATTCTCTCCAGCTCCTGGTAATTTGATATAGAACTGTGTCTCACACTGAGAAGACACCTGTGTCCTGGGTCTCCAGATCACTTGGGAAATGTGTGGCAATTGCCTTGTTTCATTTCCTGGTGGAAAAATGAACCAGAAGCGAGAGAAAAAGATAAAAAAGGCTACTGGCTGTTTTATTACCACAGACCCTCAATTAATCTGGTGCGAATGGCCCATCCTCCAACTAAAATACCTTTTCCATCCCTGGGTGGTCAGTGCCCAGAGCCCACACTGGGCTCTGTGTTGACCCATCCACACCTCTCAGAGAAGGGGAGCCAGGTAGTACAAGACGGGGGGAGTGGAGAAACAGGCCAGTCATTGTCTTAGTGAATGAGGGAATCAAATGTGATGGTTGTGATGAATCCCCTCTGTGGATCCTGTGTGCCGAGAGTTGAAGACAGCCCTGGGTCACACTTGCTAGGACTAAGCCAGGTATAGTCTTGAAAGAAATTGATGGTAGAAAATGGGCTCCTAGACGTCAAAGTTTTACGAACTGAAAAATGCCAGAGTATTCCTCTCCCACACCCCTATATTCCTATGTTCCTTTTTCTCATTCATTCCTTTAGCCATTCTGTAGGTTAATGCTGCTTAGCTATATGCAGCCCCTCCTAATAGAGTCAGCTTTGGTCTTCCCTGAAATATGCTGGGGATAAAAACTTGGAATGAAACTTGGGCTAAGGTGTAAGGTGGGAGTGGCATGACTGGGACAGTGGCCAAGGTGGTGGAATGCCTTATCAACAAGAAGAAAAACATCTGGGCCTGGGTGTGTAGCCCGTGGAGGTGCTGGTCACCCAAGGACTTGGGAGAAAAACTATAAGCCTTGGCCCCAGCTGAAACTATATATAAGTTTCTGCCCCTTGCTAGGCAGTGGCGGAGCACTACTTGGTCCAGCTACTGCCGTGGACTGTCCTGTATATAAACTCCCCTAATAAACCATATGTCCCAATCACTAGTTCTGGAATCTTTCTTTGGCCTCTTGGTGACTTGGCTGATGTTGGGCCCAGATGCATTACTCAATACATTCTTTCATGAGTCATCCAGTATTCAGTCAATAAAAAATAGTTGAGCATTGACAATGTACCAGTGGTGGCCAGGTGCTGGGAATGAAATAATGAACAAAATAGACATGGTTCTGTTACCAATTACCAGTCTGACACAAAGGGTCCTTGTCTTTTCCTGAGTAAGAATACATGTGAAAGATAAACTTTATCTTCTGCAAGCTTTATTTTGCTTGAGTCAAGCAAAAGGAGTCAGCAAGGATCTAAGCCTCTCCAAAAGACTGACTCAAAAAGGGAAGCAAGGCTAGCGCTTATATGGGTTAGGTGGAGACAATAGAGTAATGAATATTTAGTGGGCTTCTTTCAAGCAGCAGGTATTGCTCAGAATGGTGGTGTATGTTAATTAGGTTGCCACACATCTGAAATCTAAGATGGAACATGCTGATATTCAAGATGGAGTCCTTTTGGCAGCCCTTGGCACCACTTATTACGGGATATAGCGCACTTGATCTTCCGCATTACATCGCCATCTTCGGAGGGCTAAGGAAGGTTAACCAGTGGTCACACTTTGTTCTTCTGAACATGCGGAGACTGTAAAGGAGGAGGGGACTAGAAAAACACTAAAAGGGAGATAGTAATTCATGGGTTGTTTCAGTCTTACCTCATGTTGACAGGGTGGGTTCTTGTTTACCCAACTTCTAGATGGTAATCCTTTTAAAAGCTCCTTTGTTCCACCAGCACAGTTAACCCTATCTGTCTCATGACAGGGTGTGGTTCTTGTTTACCCAACTTCTAGATGATAATCTTTTAACAGCTCTTTTGTTCAGCTACAGTTAACCCTATCTGCCTCAGTTCTTGCTCTCATGAACTCATGTTCTAGTGAAGAACGCAGCTAAGGACCTATACCACATGAAGGTGATTCCCTACATTCTCGTTTCATCTCTCGTACTAACCAGTGTCCTTTTTGCATTCTATTTAGAGCCACATTTCTCCACATTATGTGCTTTTTGTTGGAGATGTTCCTATTTAAAATGTGTCCAAGCATAGTGCTAAAGTGCTGTATTGTGGTTCTAAGAGAAAGAAGGTTGTATGGCGTGCCTTGCAGAGAAAAATACAGTATGTGCTGGATAAGCTTCATTCAGGCATGAATTACAGTGCTGTCGACTTTGAGTTCAATGTTAATGAATCAACAATGTATATTAAGTAAGGTCTCTAAATAGAAACACACATAAAAAGAGGTTATGTATTGATTGGATGACAAAAACATTGTGACTGGAAACTCCTAGGAACATAACCCCTCAGAGCAATGGCTCAGTATTCACTAATTCTGTGTTCACAGAGGCTGTATAGAACTTAACAACCAAGAGTCACTAAAACGGACTGCATGTGTTACTTTTACTTATTGCGTCATCCTTTTTTTTTTTTTTTTTTCATCCTTATCTGGATATCATCAGCAGACACAAAAAGGCAGGGCAATAGCCCTGGAGCCATTGGTGATCTTGAGGTACCATTTCCGGTTCTCCTTCTTGAAGGATGGCTCTTCCTTGTCTCTAGACATTAGTCTTGGCCATGTGACCAGTGACGGTCTGTAAATTATAAATGGAAGCTTTAAGCCTTATTCACCACATCCTCTTCCCTCTGTGGTGGTGACATTGAAAGTGGGCATCAAGATGGAGTCCCTGGCAGTGGGCTTAGACAGCTGCAATTGATAAGCTCCCTTGACAAGCTAGGTTGATGTGAGGTATGAAGAAGAAAAAGGCTTTTGTTGTGATAAGCCACTGAGATTTTATTTAACCACAGCCTAACTTAAACATCCTGACTGACACAAGCAAAGTCTACCCTGACCTTCCCTCCCATTTTTTTTTTTTTCCACCAAAATGGCTGGTTTTAACTATTCTTTTCTGTTGCCTAAGGGGCCCAGAGGAGCTTGGAAGCAATCTGATCATGTAAGTGAATGATTTATCACTCCCTTTTGGCCCTAAGCAAGGATTTGCCCTGTACCATTCATCTCTCAAGATATAATTGGACTTAAAATTAAAACTGCATTACCTTCCAATTCATTGAGAGGAAACGAGTGGTTTTGACTTAAACAGCAGTTTCCAGCAAGGTATCTATTAGGAGGCTGTGAAAAATTGTTCCAGCCAGTTATCTTGAGAGCCAGCATGGGAAAAGAAATGTTTTTCAAATGGTAGCCTACTGAGCCTGGGGTCCTGCAGAAACCTTCAAGACTGTGAGTAGACAAGTATGCTGGGCCCTCTGGCAAGCCCCATTTCAGCCTCAGCTGCTTCATATGAATCTATTACATTTCAGCATGAGATTTTGTTTGTATGAATATTTCATTGCTAATATTAATGAACATGGAAGAAAAGGTTGGAACTAGGGAAGAAGAGGTCCAAGAACTAGGAGACAGATCTATGTCAGATCAGGAGTTCTAATGGATGCCAGCGGATGAAGGTAGTGATGGGATCAGAACTCCCTCTTTAATCTCTGTTTCAAGCTCTTTCTGGTCTGCACCCTGAGCTCAGGGACAAAATCATAGTAGAATCCTCCGGGATGAGAAACAACTGCCTTTGGTTGCTTCCTAGGTTGGGAGCCAACATGCAGACAGAAAGGTTTTTACCTCCCTGCCACTCAAAATGTTGATCTATAGATGTGTCTTGCTGGATTTCTAGCCTCCAAAACTGTGAGACCGTTAACTTCTGTTATTCAAAACCACCCACTTTGAGGTATTTTGTTATGCTAGCCCTAAGAAACTATAACACTGAGAGCAGAGGTAAAGAGAAGAGAGTATAAGCTGGACCCCTGGCCCCAAAAGATGGCTTGAACCCTTCTTAGCTGAGTGACGGTGGGCGAGTGAGCGAGTTCCCTTCTGTGTCAAACCACCCTTTTCTACAAAGTGCCTACCTCACAGATCTCTTGCGAATATTAGAGGAGTGAGTTTACCTGAATCACTAAGAATATATCAAGCACTCAATAAATAGTGGCTACTCTAACAAAAATACGCTCATTCAATGGAATATAATTTGGCTACTAGAGATTATACCTCATGAATATTCCAAGTAAGGGAATAAATTGATTCAATTCCAGATAAAACAGGAAAAGTTCTTGATACAAAACATCAAATATGAAATATCCAAAGTGTTAACTATCATTACTGCTTTCATTAGACTGGGAAAACTGTCTCTGACAGGTACATAGTACCCAACCCCCAGTGCCACAAAGTAAAAAAAAAAAAGTAAGTGTTCCATAAATGTCAATTTTCCTTCCCTGGTTTTAAGCACTGGTTTTTCTAGCTATCTCTGTCTTGCATTTCACACTCCAGAAAAAAAACAAATCTCTTTTAGTTCCCATTATGCCCTAGGCTGCTCCTTCCTTCCACACCTTTGCTCATGATCTTCTGTGCTTCTCAATGTCTCTCATGCTTCCTTGTCTTGGGGCTAGCCCCTCCTGACATTTACTGCTCAGTGAGTGTGTCCTCCAGCAAACCTTTGGTAGCCCTCCTCTGATATTCCCAGAGCACTTGGAAATTCTCACTTTCTTAACCCTCACCACACGGTATCGCAATGGGCTCTCCCTTAGAGTCTATGTCTACCCATAGGTCATGATCTCTCCAAGGGCAGAAACCAAATGTTGTCACCTTCCCAAAACCAGGGACTGGCCTTGGACTGGCATCTAGTAGTTCTCAGTAAATGTTGAGTAAATGTATAGTATTATTCAATGCAGGCAGATCCCCTCACTGTTCCAAGCTTAGTCCTTCATCCACAACTTTGCTTCAGTTGATATTTTAGTCCAGATTGCTATCCTCTTTCCCATCTCCTCTTTTCATTTTCAAAACCCAAGATTTCCTTGAACACCTGGTCTATGACATGTCTCCCTATTGAGGCAGGCCTTGGAGACAAGGAGGTCTTACCTGAAATATGACATTGGCCTGTTCTTCAGTAGCCTTGGGCAAGTATCCTAAATCTCTATTTTTTTCAGTTTCCCTGAGAGAAGAGAAGAAAAAGAGAAGAGAGGAGAGGAGTGGAGGGGAGGAGAAGGAAGAGGAGGGGAAGGAAGGGAAGGGGTAGAGAAAATACCTGTATCATGTAAAGATTATAAATATTTAAGAATGTAAAGGTCCCAACAGTACCATGTCCAGAAAAGAGTGGGGATTCATGCAACACTTGGAACCTACTGCTAAAATGATTATTCCACTCCTGAATCCCCACAGTAATGCACAGCACTGATTTCTCGCCTAGTCTCCACGTGCACATTTCTCTCTGAAGAGCTCATGAATACTTCAAACGTAACACGTCCAAAACTACACTCATCATCATCATTTCAAATCAGCTTCTCCCAGCTAGCTAATGTTATGATCATTCTCCCTGCTGCTCAGACTTGACAACTAAGAGTTGTCAGCACCCTTTCCCTTCCACTGGTCAAGGTTCTTAGTTGCAGATAACAGAATTCACTCTAGCGATTATATGTGGGAGGGGTGTATTAAGGTCCGAACAAGGCAAGGGAATTCTGTGGGAATAGTCTGCTCCAGTGAGGAGGAGTATCTTACGTCTGAGATATTTTAGGATTACTGGTACATGATGATATTAAGAAGCAACCTGATTTTTGAATGACTTTATTATTGATTTTAATTGCAGACAATGTACATTTTTATTGCCTTAACCTGAGACAGGCTGCTTCCGCCCCTGTACCCATGACACGTGCTGGTAAGGGATATTTGATATCTGGAATGGTCATAGGAATATATCTAGCCTGAGCTTCCAGAAACAATACCCCATGGTCTGACCTGTAAGGGTACGGTTATTGCAAAAACGCCTGGACAAAGTTCCTCTGCTATAGTAGAAGAGTGATTAATGGCACTTAGGGAAGTGAAAGCTCATAGAAACTGAGGAAGTAGTCCAAGGACATACAGCCTGTAGGTGACTGATCCACAATTTGAATTCAGGTCTATTTGCCTCCAAAATATGTTTTCTGTCTATATTACGTACTTTACTTAAGAAGAACCATAAGGCTTCTTTAAAGAGAGGGGATATGTGAAAATCGAAAATCTGTCAGAAATACTCCACATATGTCCCACAGAGATGTGATGATCTGCTCCAGCAATTACGAAGAGCCAGTTGATAACCAAGAAACCACACAGCAAGACCATTAACTGCGATATTGAATCACAAAAGGAAACTCTGTGTTTCCATAAATGTTGCTATTGATTAGCTGATTGTTGGCCTGGGCCTAGAAACGCATGCACTGCCTGTGTGAACATGGAGTCACTGTGTCACAAATGATAATGCTGTAAAACCACTCAAACCCCCAGGTGTGATGTTGACACCAGTCCCCGCTTAGCTGCAGTGCTGAGAGCGGCCTGGACATGTTTTACAACTGAAGAATCACTTGCCTAGCAGAGTCCATTCTTCCTTTTGTTTTCACTGATTTAAAAGTCCTGCCTCCTCCTGGTTTCAAAAAGGCTCTAATTTCTTTCTTCTTTTTTTTTTTTTTCTCCCATTGTGTATCTTCAGCAGAGGAACACATTCCACAAAGAAGAAGCTGCTAAGTGAGCCTGCAGTTAACATACAGAGTCTGGGACGGGCTTTGCTTTCTGCTGTTATTTATTTAGTGCTAGGACATGCCAGCTCTCACCATGATGCAAGGAGTGGGGAGTCCAGGTGTAAAAGTTAAAAAATAAATAACAATCCCTCTAAAATTGCTGGGAGAGAAATTTTTCAAATTTTAATAAGCACGCAAGCACAAATGGTAAAATTCAGGAAAAAAAAAAAGCCCATGAAACAATGCAAGCAAAAAACATCTGGCTACACCAGCTTCCCGCTTCTACTCTTTAATACAAAATCAAAGGAGGACTCAACCACCAAGACTTAAGACTCACACACAGGCAAAGGGAGGTCGTCTCTTTGACCTGCATGAGTGTGTGTAATAGAGACCCTCCTGCTGGCAGTGCCTGGTGAGATCAGAAGCTGGGTGCTCAAATACGAAGTTGAACTGGTTAGAGTTCTTAGTTGCAGACAACATAAACTACCTGGCAAATTTTAGCAGACAATGTGTTTATTAAAAGATACTAAAGTCCCTGGGGGACCCCTGGTGGCACAATGGTTAAGAGTTCAGCTGCTAACCAAAAGGTGGGCGGTTCAAATCCATTGGCGGCTCTTCGGAAACTCTATGGGGCAGTTATTCTCTATCCCATAGGGCTGCGATTGGTCAGTGTCAACTCCACAGCGATGGGTTTGATGTTTTGTTTTGTTTTAAAGTTGCTGGGTGGTACAAACAGTTCAACTGCTCTGCTGCTAAACAAAAGAATGGAGGTTCTACTCCACCGAGAGGTGCCTCAGAAGAAAGGCCTGAAAATCTACTTCTGAAAAATCACCCATTGAAAACCCAGCGGAGCACAGCTCTACTCTATCTGACACACTATTTGTCATCATGAGTTGAAATCGACTTGATGGCCACTGGGTACTTGTCAAGTATCTAACACGTTTCTGAGTGACCTGAAGCCTTAGGCTTGGAGTCTTTGTCCTTCACTGTAAAAAAGAGGAAGAACCTCAAAAAGATGGATTGACACAGTGGCAGCAACAATGGACTCAAACTTAACAATGATTATGAATGAGGATGGTGCAGGACCAGGCAGTGTTAAGTTCTGTTCTACATAGGGTCTCTGTGAGTTGGAACTGACTCAACGGCACCTAACAAGAACAATGATATAGACTTCAGGAGAAACAGAGGGTATAGGGAGAAATGTAATACGGTTAATTACCATTGAGTTTGAGGTGCTTCTGAGGCATTTAGGTGTAGAAGCGAGTTGGCTGAAACTAGAAGAAGAGCTAAATTATCCCCAGTTCATAGACGGAGAATCCGTAGCTTGAAGGAATTGCATAATGTGGCCAAGATTAATAAAGGTAGAAACAGTATTTGAACCTAAATCTGATTTTAAAGTCCTTGTTTTTTTACTACTTCATACTGCTGGGATGTTAAAAAGACTTCTTACCATCTGCGTTTGGGAGCACAAATGTGCCTTTTCTGGATTAAGAAGAGGAGAGAGGAAGATAAATATTCAATAATCTTGGAAGCGACAACTCTCTATAGCAATCATCTAGAACAAATTTCAAAGGGAAATCTTATTTTTATTTTAGAGATGATAAAAGTGAAGCTCTGAAAGATTCAATAACTTTTTGAGCATTGCCTAGCTGGTAAACTGAATTAAACACCCCCTTCTTACTCTTTTAAAAGTATTATTAGCTTATGGCTTATCGTGGTGGTTCTAGAGATGTGGTCCTAGGACCAACAGCATCAGCATCGCCTGGTGATTTGTTACACACAGCTTTGTAGTTCCCGTTCCAGCTTTGGAGGTTCTGGGTGGTGCAAAACAGTTAATGTGCTGGGATGCTAACTGAAAGGTTGGAGGTTTGAAGCCACCCAATGTGTCTCAGAAGAAAGGCCTGGCAATCTACTTCTGAAAATCAGCCCGTGAAAACCCTACGGAGCACAGTCCTTCTCTGACACACATGGGGTCACTATGAGTTAGCATCAACTCAATGGCAGCTGGTTTTATTCTAGATTTACTAAGTTAGAAATTTGGGTGGGGTGGGGCCCAGTGTTTAAACAAACTTCCAGATAACCCTGACGCATGCTCAAGTTTATATCTTCCCCAAATGTGAGGACAATTAAAACATGTTTTTCTTCCACTCTTGGAAGAGATAATTAATTTAAGCGAGATACCATTTATAAAACCCCTAATAGAGCTCCAGGTACATATTAGATTCTCACTAACTCTAAATGAAATACAATGAACCTAATCATTCAAATGGAAACCCCGGTGGTATAGTGGTTAAGTGCTACGGCTGCAAACCAAAGGGTCGGCAGTTCAAATCTACCAGGCGCTCCTTGGAAACTCTATGGGGCGGTTCTACTCTGTCCTGTAGGGTCACTATGAGTCGGAATCGACTCGACGGCACCGGGTTTGGTTTGGTTTAATCATTCAAACAACAAACCAAACTCCAACAAAGGAATTTTAATATTCTTAAGCTAGCAAAGCATTTGTTTGAATTTATAACAACTTTATATGTCTTGATCCTCATTTTTTTCTAATAAAATATTTCATGGCTTTACCAATTAAAAAAATCTTGCATTCCTAAAAACTATTTGCATTTAAAGATTCCTTATCTAGTCTGCAAATCATAGCCAAATAGAGTGTGAGCTCACAGCTCAGCATTCAGATCAATGACCTCCATCACCACCCCCTAACCAATATGTGGAAGGCCTCGGTTGAGAAATTAGAATCTGTACATCTGAAGAGGAATCTGAGAAGCCTGAATTTATTTATCCCTGTTCCTGTCCACATTCTGATCCCAACAGACAAGCATTTCTCTTTATATTAGAAGCCCAACACTCAGAGAGGAAGCCCATTTCTGATCACAGAAGATGGCTTTAAAAAGCATTGGCATCAAGTTGACCCCAATTCAAGGAGGCCTCCTGCATGTCAGAGTAGAATTGTGCTCCACAGGGTTTTCAATGGCTGATTTTTTCAGAAGTAGGTTGCCAGGCCTTTCTACCAAGGAGCCCCTGGGTAGATTCAAACCTCCAAACTACAAGTTAGCAGCCAAGTGTGTTAACCATTTCTACTACCCAGGGACTCAGAAGAGGAGGCTTGGTGGTCAGATTTTGGAGGTAATTCAGAGGGAATTCATGAACCGAATAGAAGTAAGCACCAGACACTTTTTGGGTCCTCTCCTAATCTGGGTTCCTGAATTTATCTACAGTCTTCAATGAAGCCTGTGATGAAATGGGACGTATAAGACTCGGTGTCACCCACTCCTCCCCCATACCGTGCCTCTGAGTCCAACTCTGCCACCTTCTACCTGGGGAACCACAGGTAACGACTTGGTCTCCGCTCCTGAGCCTTGTCCTCTGTGAAATGCAGTAGCTAGGCAATAGGACATCTCAGGCTTCTACCAGCGTTAGCATGACACTCAAAAAGACAGATTTACCAAATAATAAAGATATATTACATAAGCAGGAGAGGTGAATCCAGTCACCAGCGTGTTGCGCTTTACAGAGCAGTAGAAATGGTCTCCCTGCAGATGCAGACGTTATTCATTACGCTGTAGGTTAAGTTCAGAAATGCATTTTACCCTGATTTAGCGTGACGCTTAATTGTTTTGGAGACAAATGCGATGCAGTCAGCTCTACGAGCTGCTCTGTTGCGATCTTTCAAAGCGAATGCTGCACTGATTTCCTGGAGAAGTTTCTCTGCAGGAGGAACTTCTAAGCTGGTATGCTCAAGACTCAGAAATGAAGGTATGGCTACACTACAGAAATCTAATTATAGGAGTTACATTTTTTTTTTTAAGCACATAAATTGGGCCAGCCAAGTGCTAAAAACTCAACTTACATATACGCTTTTTCTAATCTTTAGAGCAACTGTAGAGAAGAGCTTAGCATCCCATCTTGCAAGTGAAGACAATATCTCAAAGCAAAGAAATGAGTTTCTGGATGTGGCACGGGAAGTAAGAGAGAAAGCCTGGACCCAAAGTCACTTTCACTTGACTTCCACTCTCCAAAACCAAATAAATATGCGAACGGGCTTAGTTGAACATGTACTTCTGTTTTCTGTTTACCCTCATTTGATGCAACCCCTCTCTGCTGGTCCTATTATTTGCCCCATTTTACTGAACAGTACACATCTTGCTCTGGCTCACAGAGCTAGCTGAGAAGGAAGACCAAAAACCAAAACCAAACCCATTGCCATCCAGTCAATTCTGACTCACAGAAAGGAGCATAACTGCCCCACAGGGTTTCCAAGGCTGAATCTTTACGGAAGCTGACTGCCACATCTTTCTCCTGTGGAGTGGCTGGTGGGTTCCAACGTTTTGGATAGCAGTCAAGTGTTTAACCACTATGCCACCAGGGCTCCTTAAGAAGGAAGGCTAGACTCTAAACCCAGGTGTTAGCATCCAGAGCCCATGCTCCAAAGGTACAGTGGAACAAGCATAGAAAGTGAAGAAAGAAAACTTCTGCTAATATAATGAAAAGCAGTCTTCCACGAATATCTAAGAGGACCCCGGGGTTGCAAAATGTTTTCACTCAACTACTAACCAAACAGTTGTTGGTTCGAATCCACACAGTGGCTCCATGGAAGAAAGGCCCACCAATCTATTCCCATAAGATCACAGCCATTTAAAAACCTATGGAGCACAGTTCTACTCTGAAGCAGGTGGGGTTGCCATAAGTTGGAATTAGTTGGCAATAATGGTTTTTTGTTTGTTTTTATGGACATCTGGCTAAGAGTGAATAAACAGGGCTTTCTAATTTCTTCTTACATATTATGATATTTTGCAATATTAAGTAATAGTAAAGTCTGGGGGAAATACCCCATTATATGGGAACAAATGTTTCTTAAAATCACCCTTAGTATCAGTTGCTTGTCTTTTAGAGGGCACCAGGCAGTCTTCTGTCCCTTTGGGGACATAGATCATATTTGGGATAATACATGCATTTAAAGATGGATGTCTTGCCTCAATTCTGTGCTCTTTCTTCTGATCACATCTTGGGAAAGAACTGAACAACCATTCTGTATTATTTTTGAACAATGGTGGTAAAATATCATTAGGATAAACTAAAGAGGTTGACCATTTTTAATGGGATGAACGATATAAAAATTGGATTGGCATCTCTGGCTTTGTAAGAGTATCTGTATTAGGTTATTTTGGTATTATTAGATAATGGAGTTTTGAGGCTGAAAAAATTTAGACCCGTTCGGCAGTACGAACCCACCAGCCATTCCGTAAAGACCTGCTCCCATAAAGTTTTACAGCCTGAGAAACTCTATGGGGCAGTTCTACTCTGTCCTGTGGGATCACTGTGAGTGGAATTGACTTGACAGCACACAGCAACAACATCTTCACTTAACAGGCAAAACAAAAGGCCATATTTGGCTGTTCCAAGGTCGTACTACTAGTTAGCAATTGAGCTGAGAAAGAAATGCATACCTCCTCTAAGTGTGAGCTACTTTACTTGTTCCCTTAGTCACAATCATACCAGCAAGTAGAGAATTATATTGCCGCACAACGTAAGGGGCTTGGGAATAAGACCTGTGTTCAAATTCCAGATTTACTTATTTACAAGTTGAATGTTTTACAAAAGATATTTAACTTCTATCAAAGTAAATGTTAGTTTACATATATTTAAAACGCATGAATGATGCATATTTTTTAAGGTTTCTGTGAAGGTTAAATAGATCACGTATATGGTATTTATGACACAAGGTAAGAACTCCCAAAATGCTAATCCTCACCACTCCCCTTTTTTTTTTCCTGACTCACTAATCGTTCCAGAGAACAGTATATTGCCTAACTAGGATCCTGAGTCAGCCAAAGGTTTCCTGGGCACACTTGCGTGCCCATACACACACACACACGCCTGTCATTTTTAAATAGGGACGTCTTCTTGTATTTTAGAAACTTGTAGTAAACCTCTCCTGACAAACTCTCATGACAGCATATTTATTTCAGAGAAACTAGTCCCTGGTCTGTACAGTTGAATTGCACAAGTAACAGGGGCCACTTGATACATTAGTACAGATGACAAGTCCTGCTGAGGTCAAAAAAATGAGTTGAAAGAAAATTTAGTTATCTCCATTGGAAAGGAGAGTGAAACTCAGAGTTTCACACTTAACAGGGGATTTTTTTTTTCCAAGCTCGTGAATAAACAACTCAACAGAGAAGGAACAAGGCAGTAGCAAGTTGGAAAAGACTATGGGCTCTGGTGTCATAGGACCAGAATAGGAGTACCATGTCTATGACTGACAAGCTGTGGGACTGAGTGCATGTAGCAGTTAGCTATTGCTGCATAACAAAACACTCCAGGACATAGTGGCTTAAAACAATAACCATTTATTATTTCTCAGAACCCTATGGCTAGCTTGGCAGTTGTGTAGATCTAAGCTAAGCTTGATGAAGCTCTCTTACCCGTCTCTCGGCAGCAGCAGGTCAACAAGGCAACTTTGTTAATCTTGACTAAAAAAAAAAAAAACCTGTTGCCATTGAGTCAATTCTGACTCAGAGAAAATCTATAGGACAAAGTAGAACTGCCCCATAGGGTTACCAAAGAACACCTAGTGGATTTGAACTGCCGACCTTTTGGTTAACAGCTGTAACACTTAACCACTATGCCACCAGAGTCTCCAGTCTTGACTAGGCTTTCTGAAATGTCCAAGCTAACTCAGCTTCTTCTCGTCTGTTTCATTTCTCCTGATGGCTAACCTGGGCGTTTTCTTATGATGAAATCAGAGGAACAACAGAGAGCAAAGGCGTACACAAGGACTACTGAATCTTAGATGTGGAACTCAGAGACAACTGTGTTCCACATTGGAACCATAGATCGGTCGGCATGAACAAGACTCAATACGCGTATTTCCTTATCATCATTTTCCTTCTCCATCTAACCCTGAGAGACAGATAGATTTGAAGACAAGTGTTTTAGAATTTGAACCATGTATTGATTTTTTTTTTAATTATGTTATAACCAAATCAAACAGAAAGTAAACAAATTTTTAAAAAATGTCTTTATGAGCATACTCTACTGAAAATTTCAGGGATAAATATGAGTTTAGTCATAACTGGATCCAAGAGCCCCAAAGACATGGCAGAAATCTCTGTCTCTTTCTGCAAGTTTTTCTAGGATCCCAACTGAGAAAGCGACATTGTACATGTCAGTTCTTTCTATATGGTGGGAACCGGCTGTCAGCTGCCAGGCCTATATCCATAGTCCTTAGAATGCTATTAACTCCAACCAAAAAAAGAGAGCTTTTCCTTTTAGGAGCTCATACAAACCCTATCATGGACTCCCATTGGCCCGACTTGCATCACGTCTCCACCCAGAGCTTGGATGAGTGCATTAAAACCACATGGACTGGGCGTGGAGGAAGTTTGGATTCCCAAAAGAATTATCAGAGGGCTATTACCGGAAGACGAGAAATCAACACTGAGCAGGCACAGAATAACAGATGTCTATAATTAATGGCATGCCCCACAGCAGGCCATTATAACCCTTTCCATGCTGTTGTAATCACGTATTTCATTCTTACTTATACACTGTTCTATCACTTTCTTGAACACAAGGCGAATGTACTACTTCTTGTCATGCCTGTGTCCCTAACAATCTGCATGACCCATAAGTAGGTCTTTGTTATATCCATTTTTTAAAGAGATTTTGTTAAGAATTTAAATCTCTGATTCCTTCTTCAGGTGTTAGATTCAAAAGTTATATGTGCGTGATCCCCACTTTTTAAATTATTTTTAATTTTTATTACTTTTTGGATCCAGCCCTAAATTTCCATTTGGCCTGCAACCCTGGAGAGGTGGGTGAGCCAGAAGGACTCCTTTTGCCCTAATTAGAGTTAGTTCAAGTAGCCTGCTCCTGGGGCTCATTCCCCTAGGCTCACATCTCAATCTTCAACATTCAACAGACTCAACAGGCAAGCTCTTAAGGAGGTAGCACATAAAAGCCTAAAGAAAATCTTGTCTAAGCATTGGGGGTAGGCAGAATAATGCCTTCCTCCTCCTCCCAATAGGATACAATTTGTGGTGGCTTACATGTAGCTATGATGCTGGAAGCTAGACCATCACTATTATTCTCATATGGTGAGAGATGAAGCTAGATTTGTAGGGAAAATGTGTTCATTACAACATACTATGGGCTATGTTATGTAGCTGTACTAGAAGGTTGGGGATCTGTTCTCCGTGTAGTGGGTAACCCTTATACAATTTTAGGGGAAGCGACGTGGTCAGGTATCCCTTTTAAATGAAATCTCACTTACTGAATGATAAATAAAAATGGGTTAGGTGTAAAATTGAGGCTTGGAGAACAGCTTGTTGTGGTATTATGAATATAATGGTACCTGTGACTAAGGGGATTCTGAGAGACATGAGAGGAACAAGTGAACTCCAGAAATTTAGAAGATAGAATCTGTGGAAGCTGACAATGAATTGTGCATATAGGGGGTGAGGAAGGAGGGCTAGAGTATAGGATGGCTTTCAGATAAAGACAAGTCTCTGGATTTACTGCTTTGAAGAAGATATGGTACAGAGGGGAGGAAACAGAGATCATGAGAAGGTCCTGTATTGAAGTTGGCTTTGAACTGGAGCTCCAAGCTCCAAGTATCAGTGATGATAGGTTTTCCTACAGCTAAGCGATGAATTCTTAGCTTCAGTGTGAGTTCACTGAGGACAGAAGTCTTAGAGTAAACACTTGGGGTTGTAAAGCTGCTCCTAAGCAATGGTCATCATTACTTTTTTTTTAAATTGGTTATTTTTGACTACCGGGACATTAGGCCTGTTTGTGGAAATAGAGTTAGGAGAAGGCTTAGCAGAACATGTGGTGATTGTATACAGGTGATACTACTCAGGACAGTTGTGAGAAATGATTGACTAAGAGCAGAGGGTACGTGGCTGTCAGCAGTTGGGCCAGGAGTCTGCAGATTCCAATGTGCATGATCTTTCATTGTCACTAAACTTCCTCTTACATAAAAACAGCATCACAGGCTATTCGGTTACCACTTTTGCCCTGATATTACTACCGTGCTCTACAGAGCCATGCTCAAACGTATTCCCAGGAGTTTTAGGCTCTCTGCAGAAAAGTGCAGAATGCGCAGTTTGCGTGCTGCCTTCTGGTCTATTTTCTTTCACCTCCTTCATGGGACGTGCTCTTTATATTTTGGGCAAAGCCTTTCTTTGTTTACAGCCCACTGGAAGTGGACACCTTGAGAAAAGCATGTAGAGCCCAATACGTATCACACACAGAACAAGTCATAGTTCAGAGAGGATTAATCAAATCTAATTAGGTGGTTCATTAGGTGGTTCATTAATTGATCCCAAAAGCTATCACCATTTGGCCTCTGGTAAAAGGGGCTTAATATGCTCCAACTCCTCTGGGGACAAATGAATAGAAACTCCCTTTTTTGAAACCACAGAATTCAATTAACCATTTAGTCACTTCAGGGTTAGAAAAATCATTCAAACACAGAGTTTCTAGAAGGGATTAAGGTTATCATTTCCTTGCCTTTTGATGAATGTTGTCTAGATGGCAAAATTCTATGTGTGAACTAAGATACGATAACAAAAAATGAGGCTGGTCTGCATCTGCATTGGAGTTTATTCCTTATTAGATGTTATGAGACTGTCCTTCCTTCTTCCTTCCTGTTGAATTTTCAAGATTCAACAAACCTAAATTTTTTTTTCTTTTTGGAACAGGATGAGTCTAGATTAACCCATCAACGTAAAAAGGGATTTGGACTTTATAACCATTCAATCTTACGAAACAATTTCAAATTGCCAAAATATATTACAGGCATACCAGATTCGTGTCTTTAACAAAACCTCTTACCAATCAATGAAGAAATGTAAATGTGTCAATAGAAAAATGAGTAAAATACAAGAATGCTCTATTTGTGAAATAAGAAATGGAAATAGCCAGAGGAAATGTGGAAGCTATGTTCTTTTAAATCCTCATACAAGAAATGAAATTAAAACATCAAGAGACCATATTGATGCCAGAGGGAAAATTCACTTAAACCTTTTGATGTACTAATATATTACCTTCTAAAAAGACTCTACCAACTTCAAGGGATATCAATAATATACATAGACAAGAATTCCTGTTTTTCACAGTTATGTTATCTATACATGTACATATAAGGGTAATTAATTTTTGTCAATTCTGAGGCACAAAAGAGATTTAAAATATGCTCTTTTAAGATCTGTATATATGGGGACCAACTGACAACAGTAACTCTAAAGATCACATAGGAAACTTAGGGAGCAGTGAGTTAATTTCAATGGGGGAGGAACAACTCAGAAAAGGAGGGTCATTGAAAATAATGCTCAATAAGTAGTAGTTGAATAAATAGATGAATGGGTAAGTGAATTAATTAACTAATGAGGCTAAAGAAAAGAAAAAAAATGTAAAAGTGAGAAGAAACCATCAGAACAGGAGGAAAAATTTCAGGATCACAGCACCAAATCGGTGTCAGTGGTGGTTCAGTGGTAGAATCCTCCCCTTCCTTGTGGGAGACTCGGGTTTGATTCCCAGCCAATGCCCTTCAAGCAGAGCCACCACCTGTCTTTGGAGGCTTTTGTGTTGCTATGATGCTGAACAGGTTTTCGTAGAGCTTCCAGATTAAGACAGACCAGGAAAAAAAGGCCCAACAATCTGCTTCTGAGAATCCACCAGTGATAACCACGGAACACAAAGGTGCGATCCCACTGTGCTTGGGGTCACTATGGGGGGACGAGGGGCTGACTTGATGGCACCAGCAATAATAGCAGCACCAAACTGCTTCTCTCTTGGATGATTTGCTTGAGGCATCTCTGCTGTTACCAAGTTCCCCAAGTGATTCTGATACGAAGCCAAGCCTGAGAGACCCTGACTCATCCAGGCGATCTTTGTGAGGGTTCGGGGAGGGTGGGGGGAGGTGGATGACGTCATTACCTGAAGTCCTGCCTTCCTCATCCTCCTTATTTTGTTCATATAGACCTGCTTTAGACATCAGATTTCTGAAAGGAGCACCTTGGAGGAGCTTAGTGGCAATGTCCCTAGAGATAGAGTAAGGATTAATACACCTTTGAAAATAACAGCTCCCAGACAATGTAACTCACATTAATGTCCAATATCCCACCTGGCTGACGGGAATGCAATGAACTTATCCTGGTTTATTATGGAAGCATTGAAATGTGCTCTGTTGGTTAATCGCAATGACATTTTCATCTGTTTGGGGGGTTCTGAGTTGTTTTGGTGTAATTTAATCATATACTCTTTGAACTTCATCTTCTAGAAAGAGTCTGAAACATTTGGGGCTGGGTCCAAGCAAAACATGTCTCCAAAATTCTCTTTTTTTCCTCAATTTCAAAACTCCTTTCAGGAAAATGAAACTATTTAGTCAACATGTACCTACTATGTGCTGGGTGATAGAAAAGCACATGTAGGACATGACTGTTTACAGTCTCTCACCTAAGCCTCATAGCAATCCTGTGGGGAAAGCTAATTTTTCATTTATCAGTTTAACAGGTGGTGAAACTGAGGCTCAGAGAGGTTTACTGACTAGCTTAAGAACATTGAACACATTTCATCTTTCTCCTTCACTCTTTTGACTCTTACGCAGCCCACTGGATGACTAGGGCCTACTTTTCCAAGAAAACTTTTTTTTTCTCTGCTCTTTGCTTATTTGATGATTCTACAATAATCAAGAAATAAATCATTGTATTAATACAGTTATGATAATTTTAATGTATGAGGCAAAAGAATAGTTGAGTATGAGAAATAGATTTAATGGATGTTTTCAGTGGTTTTATAAAGATATTTAAAAATATGTGACCCTTTATGTATGCTCTCTAACATCTCATGTTCATATACCTCCACCTTCATTTACCATATAAATTTAGAAATTGGTCAGATATCGAAGTACTTTATTTACATTTCATTGGACCCACACACCTTCTAGAGGTTGAGGATCTGGATAAAACCCTTCCTCCATGTTTTATTTGAGGACCCTGAGGCTGTGTGATGGTTAATGTTATGTGTCAATGTGGCAGATCTGTACTGGATGCTCTTCATAATGTCATATAATGTGATTACTTTCCATGATGTGATCTGATGTAATCAGCCGGTCATTTGAAAAGGGGAGTTTCCATCCAGTATATAAATGGATGTTCTTGCAAAGCTCACTCTTTGTCCCTCTCTCTCAACCCTGCACTCTTCTCATCTCTTGACCTCTGATTTTTTGGACTTAAGCCTGCAGACATCTCCAGCCTACCACCTGACCGGCAGATTTGGATTCATCAGTCCCTTTTGGCCCATAACCCAGTAGGGGTCTCCATCCTGCTGCCTGACCTACAGCTTTGGGACTTGTCAGGCCCCACAGTTACATGAGCCATTTCCTTGAAGTAAATCCCTCTCTTTATATTTGTATATAAGCCTCAATAGAGAACCTAGACTAAGACATTCAGTGAACATTAAATGATTACTCATCCACATAGGGTGAGCCATTCAGGTTAATGGTGGTAACTCCTTTTCAGATTTCACATCCAGAAGATATTATTGGGGTGTCTATATGTAACAGGCAGTTGTCTAAGCCAGGGGTTAACAATTGTATTCTGTAAAAGGGTAGGTAGTGAATATATTGTTTTTGCTGCAATTGCTCTGCTACTGTAACACAAAAGCAGCCATAGATAATCCATAAACAAATGAGTGTGGCTGTATTCAAAACAAAACGAAACATGAAACTTAATTCAGGGACACTGAAATTTGATAATTAAAATTAAATAATTTATATGTGCCACAAAACTATTCTTTAAAACAATGCTTTAACCATTTAAAATATCAATGGTTAAATGGTGGCAGGCCATGTTTGGCCAATGGACTGTAGTTTGTCAACTCTGCACTAAGCTCCAGAGATTGTTGTTGTTAGGTGCCACTGAATCAGTTCCAACTCATAGCCACCCTATGTAAAACAGAACGAAACACTGGATGGTCTTGCACCATCCCATGATGGTTGTCATGCTTCAGTGCATTGTTGCAACCACTGTGTCAATCCATCTTGTTGCTGGCCTTCCTCTTTTTTTGCTGGTGTTCTACTTTGCCAAGCATGATGTCCTTCTCCAGGGACTAATCCCTCCTGATAACACATCCAAAGTATATGAGACAAACTCCCACCATCCTTGCTTCTAATGGACATTCTAGCTGTACTTCTTCCAAGACACATTTGTTCATTCTTCAGACAGTTGAATGCTGTACATTCAACATTCTTTGCCAACACCATAATTCAAAGGCATCAATTTTCCTTCAGTCTGCCTTATTTATTGTACTGCTTTCACGAGCATAGGAGATGATTGAAAACACCATGGCTTGGGTCAGGCGTACCTGAGTCCTTAAAGTGCCAGCTTGGCTTTTTAACAGTTTAAAGAGGCCTTTGCATCAGATTTGCCCAATGCAATGTGTCATTTGATATCTTGACTGCTGCTTCCATGGGTGTTGATTGTGGTTCCAAGTAAAATGAAATACTTGACAACTGGAATCTTTTCTCCGTTCATCATGATGTTGCTTATTGGTTCACTTGAGAGGATTTTGGTTTTCTTTATGTTGAAGTGTAATCCATACTGAAGGCTGTGGTTTTTGATCTTCATCAGAAAGTGATTCAATTCCTCTTCACATTCAGCAAGCATGGTTGTGTTATCTGCATAACACATATTGTTAATGCACTTTCCTGCAGCTGTGATGCCACATTCTTCCTCATATAGTCCAGCTTCTCTGATTATTGCTTAGCATGCAAATTGAATAAGTATGGTGAAAGGATACACCTGACACAAAACTTTCTTGACTTTAAACTGCACAGTATCCCCTTGTTCTGTTCGAAGGACTGCCTCTTGGTCTTTGTGCAGGTTCCTCATGAGCACAATTAAGTGTTCTGGAATTCCCATTCTCCACAATGTTACCCATAATTTATTATGATCCACACAGTCGAATGCCTTTGCATAGTTAATAAAATACAGGTAAACACCTTTCTGGTACTCTCTGCTTTCAGCCAGGATCCATCTGACATCAGCAATGATATCCCTTGTTCCACATCCTCTTCTGAATCCAGCCTGAATTTCTGGAAGTTCCCTGTCATTACACTGCTACAGCTACTCTTCAGTGGTCTTTAGCAAAATTTTACTTGCTCATGATATTAATGATATTGTTAAATAATTTCAGCATTCAGTGGGATTACCTTTCTTGGGAATAGGCATAAATATGGATCTCTTCCAGTCAGTTGGCCAGGAACCTGTCTTCCATATTTCTTGGCATAGACGAGTGAGTACCTCCAGCACTGCATCTGTTTGTTGAAACATCCCAGTTGATATTCCATCCATTCCTGGAGCCTTGTTTTTCACCAGTGACTTCACAGCAGCTTGGACTCCTTCCTTCAGTACCATTGGTTCTTGATCATATGCAACCTCCTGAAATAGCCGAATGTCGACCAATTCTTTTTGGTATGAGAGACATAATAGAATGAAACAGAAGAAGAACTGTGGTGCTTACATTCTACCAGAGGTAACTAAGCTAGGGAAAACATGAAGTATAAAGCAAAATAAGAAGGGACTAGACAGCAAACAGACGATGATAAGGGTCAAGACTCCTTTGTGTGTTTACTGGCATGTGAACATGTACATGTGCCCATTCTAGGGGGAGTGCAGATTGGATTATGAGTAGTGGAATGAGGTTACTGAAGTACTCAAGAATTCCCCCAAAATACCCAAGTCAGTTGCTGTCATGTTGATTCCAACTCATGGTGACCCCCTGTGTATGTCAGAGTAGCATTGTACTCCATAGGGCTTTTAATGGCTGATTTTTTGGAAGCAGATCACCAGGCCTTTCTTCTGAGGTGCTTCAGGGTAGATTTGAACTGTCAACCTTTCAATTAGTAGCCAAGTGTTTACCCAGTTGTGCCACCCAGGTGGTACTTCCAGCTACAGCACAATTGCAAGTTTCTACATTTCTGTGCTATGTTGTCCTTTCTGTATTGGAACCATCTGCCATTACCCTGGATTTTTCTAGATATCTACTATACATAATAAACCAACAGAGAACAAATTCATTGCCATTGAGTAATTTCAACTCATGGAGACCATATAGGATAGAGAAGAACCGCCCCATAGGACTTCCAAGGAGTGACTGGTGGATTCAAACAGCTGACTTTTTGTTTAGCAGCCAACCTCTTAACCACTGCCCCACCAGGGCTCCCTATACATAATAGGCTGTTGTAAGTAGTGTTTTGTGAAATCAAAACTAAAGGGGTTATGTCCATATTTAGGTCAATCCACAGCAACCAAGAAGTAGGAGCAAGCACCTGAAGTGAGCCTTATGAGAGAATTCAGCAGGAGCTGAAAATCAGTGCCAGATGAATTCAGGAATAAAGTCTTCTCCTCATCCAAAAAATAATTCCTGTGGATATTGGGAGGGTAATGAAGAGTCTCGTGAGATAAGAGCAGAAACATAATATTTTTACACATATAATGCATGCTTTCTGAGTTTGTTTGCCAATCTCTCCCTTCCCCCTTGTATTCTTTCCACTTTGCTGTACCACGGTGTGGCTTCAATTTTTTGTTTTTAATTAGATGGTTAAGGTACCCTGGTGTGCAGGGAAACATAATATTTTTACACATATAATGCATGCTTTCTGAGTTTGTTTGCCAATCTCTCCCATCCCCCAAGAGGCATATTCATAAGCCATGTTGTTGTTAAAAATTAGCATAGTGTACTTACAAAAACACTCGGAGGAGGGAGGGAGTGGTTGGCACAAACACAGAAGGGGCATGTTACTTGCATGAAAATACCATAGATTAATTGTACATAATTTTACACAATGCACATGCTGTATTTTTTTTTTTTTTTGCCATCTGTGCCCTCCCTTGAGAGATATTTTACAAAAAATTAGCATAGCACACTTACACAACTACCTGGGGGGGCACAGCTGGCAAAACTCTTATAACAAGTACATCATTTGTATAAAACGGATAGGCGACCACAGCTGATAGCTGGGTTGCATAGAAAATATTATTTTATTTAGGGGTTTTTATTTACGAACTTTCATTTGATTGTTTCAAAACCCAATGAGGTGTCTATCTCCTTTGTATCTTAGAGATAGCTCCCTCGCTTTCACTCTGGGACTGATATTTCCACTGGAATATAAGCTCCAGGTAGCAAGGTATTTTTTGCTGGTTGGTTGGTTTTGTTTGTTCTTGGTCTTGTTCACTGGTGGATTCCCATTGCCTTAAAAACAGTACCTGACACATAAAAGACATGTAATACGGCTGAGTGAAGGAATAAAAAAATTAATAGGATAAGTGGGAACCCTGATAGACCCTTTAATTAGTTGCAGTGAAGAAATGCTCAGACTTGGGAAGGGTTTAATAAATGAGAAGACTGAGCGCACATCCTCCATAAAACTTCTTCTGTGTTTGGAGAGTGACAATAGCTTTTGAAAGTTTGCAAAAGGATGATGTTCTCTAAGGAATCTATCCCTTCATGTACAGAAAGTGCCAGAAAAATGCATTCCATCGATGAATTATATTCTTGGTATCTACGGCTATTGCCTCTCTGAGAAGTTCCTGGTAAAGTGCAAGGATCTAACAAAACTGATGGAGATATTAGGACTTGATACTGACAAGACCCTAATCTCTTGTTATCATTCCTGCATCCCTTCTCAGAGAACCAGTTGATTTCTCTACCCTCATGCCTGGTGATCTTTTGGGTTTTGGGGATGACAGGCTACAGATAAGGTACTGTTCAAGCTCACCTTTTGCACACCTAAATATAGACAGTGAGTGTCTTGAATCCTTTCCCAAAATTTGTACTTCCTCCCTTAACCCCCTAGGGAGGCACTGAAGACAGGAGCCAGGCATTATTCCATTTTGCATTACCAGGATTTAATACAGAGCCTTTTGGATAAACATATGTTGAACAGAATTTAATTGGCACCCTCTGCTCATATTACAAAACTATACTATTGACTTAGTTGTCATACAATTTTAAATGGATACTGTTATTGAACAGCCTTCCAATTTTAAATTCTTAATTGGTACAAACACGGATATCTGTTATCAACAAAAAGACCTCAAAATTTTACAGAATTGGACATTTTTTTCTAAATTCTGACAGAATTTTTCTAATAGAGTTCATAGATATGCATATATAAACACATGCATATATATGTATGTATGTATGAAGATATATATCCCCCTGCTAGATATATACAGTCAACAAATATTTAATAATAGCACCTCTGTGACAGATGCTGAACTAGGGCCCGGATTCCAGGGCAAGCCCCTGGTCTCTGCTCATAAAGGTCTTCTAGTCTAAGGATGGAGTAGAATGTACACAATGAATCACGGAAGTGAATACTTTAGTACAGACTTTGATGTGTTTGAAGAAAATAACTAACATCTATAAGAAAATATAATAAGAAATCAAATATACATGAGTGGGTGGAGAATGACTATGAAAAATCTCAAGAAGGCATATTTATGCTAAGATTTTAAAGATCAGTAAGACCGAGCTTGTTAACTGCACTGTGAAGCCAGTCATAGAAAGCTCTTGTCTTGGTGCCCATGAAGATATATAAATTCTGCCACTCCGTGACCTTAAATGAATCCCTACCATAGTTGAGCTTCACGTTCTTGATTGCTAAACTACAGCTCACCTTGACTCTCCGTGAGCTTTGACTTCCTCGTCCTGTTAAACAGGAGTACTTATAGTAACTAACTCGTATAACTTTAATGAGGATTCGAAGAGTTGACACACAAGTTCTTAGAATTGTGTCAGGAATACTTTCAGTGTTCAGTAAGTATTGGCAGGTGTTAATCTTGCCGTGATTTTTATTAGGGAATGTAAATCTTCCAGATATGCTTTCCGTATTGATCAAATTTGCACTGGGAACTAGGAGGTAACACCTTTCCTGGTAGAGCGAAAAACTCGATGGGTTAACTTTTGCTTATGATGCTCAATGGGACTATTTCTCTTCTGATGGTGTCTGATGCCTCCATACCAGGCCAAGAGGTAAAACAAGGGACAGGGAGGAGCGCAGAGAGGCTGTGGTCAGTCATCTCCACGGAGCTCCTAAATATTGGGGAGACTCAGAAAGCCTCAAGAACAACGGGGAGTTGTGCCTGGGGAATAACAGCAGATTGGGCCAGAGCTGCCCTCAGAGAGTGGGCAAAGTCAAGTGTATCTTGGGGGAGCTTTGACAGCCAAGTGTAAAGCTACAGGGAAATCGGAGAGGTGTTAACAGACAAAAATTACACATGGAAATAGCTCTAAAGGAATTCCCATGATATGGATCAGTTAACAGCCGTTTGTCATCTACCATGGAAATGCAAAAAGATCTAAAAGAAGGTGGGTTCTGAGCTTGGGGACAAAATAGAAATTAGCTAGACAAAGAACAAAGAAGAGGTTGGGGAAATCATTTCAGACACATAACAGCACAATCCAGCATCCAGGAGGTGAGCAACAGCATGGAAAATTGAAACAACCAAAAATAGTGCAGAATGCCTGAAGCGTGTGGAGCAAGGAGAGAGGAGGGACAGAGATGAGGCTAGCTGGGCAGGCTGGGGTCAGATAGTGAGGACGTTTGCATGTTGTGCTAAGGACCCTATTAGGTCAAATAATTAAAACACTCTGTGGAAAATTCTACTGTCAGTTTTCTTCTCAAAGTGACTACAGCAAGCTCCTCATTCAAGTGGACAGGAAGAGTCAGGGACAGTGGAATTGTCTTTCTGTCTGTCTCCTAGGAGACACCCATAAGGATCAGCTAACAGAATTTTGCGGCAGCAACATCACCATGTGAAGACACATGCATGCGTGTATGCACGCACACACACACACACACACACACACACACAATCAAGTCAGGCTGATTAACCATAAAATGAGATCTCCAACAATGGCCAAGACAGACAGAGGGAATTAGTTAATTAGGATACATTTCACAGGATGCCCAGGGTTTCAGGTCTCACACTAGCATCTTTCAAAGGTGTAATTATGTCAGATAATACACCCTATGCTGGAATTTTTACATAAAGTCATTCAGAGTTATCTCCACCACACGGAGCAGCTGTTGGGAGAAAAAATATAAGCTATTAAAAGCAGTTTGAATTAGATGTGGTCTACTTGCTTAAAATATACAATGCCTAGTCACTTATCAAGCAGGGGAGTAAATTATTGCTTATTTATTATGCAAAATATGTGGCTGGATAAAGTATACAAATTAAGTGGCTGGTAGCAGAGTGTGCTACAAATTCTACAAGAAGCTTAATAGCAAGTCACTTTAAATATACATAGCAATTCCAGATAAAGTCTTTATTCATAAACCCACAAATAAGAAACAAATATTGAAGGCCTATGACCGGGGAAAGAAGTGACAGAAATCTCCTCCCTGCCTTTGTTATTAATAGTCTTTTAATTTCATCCTGTGACCATAAATATGTCTTCCTGCTTTCACTAGGGAGTCTTTAGACTAGAATATAGAGGATATTTGTAAATCTGGGGTTCAGTTAAGGTTCAATCAGGAAAGTAGTATCAATAGAATTCTTATGTAATTTATGCCAGGAATGAGAGCTTACATAATTGTGGAAAAATATGGGGAAGTAAAGTTCTGAAAAGTAAATACTCCCAGCCAACCCTGGCATGAGTGAATGGGTCAGATCTTGCAGAAAGCTGGGATCTACAGCTCCTGGAGTGTAACCAGGGGCGGGGGGAGGGGGGGGCGGGACGGCAGGTACAGGAATTAATGGGTGGCCTTTGGTCTTCATGGGGCCCTGGCAGCACAGTGGTTAAGAGTTTGGCTGGTAACAAAAAGGTCGGCAGTTTGAATCCACCAGCTGCTCTTTGGAAACATTATGGGGTGGCTCTACTCTGTCCGATATGGTCTCTATAAATTGGAATCGACTCAATGGCAATGGGTTTTGGTTTTTGGTCTTCATAACTCCAACCTCTGTGAATTCACAGCTCAGCATCTGGTGATGGGCCAGGGGTTGCTATTGATCAGTAGGGCTGGAAGTCAGGAAGGGGAGCTGGATATGGAGTGGGAATAAAGCTAGAATAACTCCCCCGCCCTCTCTAAACAACCACAGCTTTTAAAGGCAGTTGCTTCACCTCTGCCAGAAAAACACACAAATCAGTCTTAGAAGAAATGCAATCACGATGCTCCATAGAAACGAGGATGGCAAGACTCCTGCTCACTTACTTTGCATACATCATCAGGAAAGACCAATTGCTAGGCAAGGACACCATGGTTGGCTAAATAGAAGGCCAGCAAAGGCGAGGGAGGCCCTCGTTGAGATGGACTGATACAACAACAGCCACTACAATGGGCTCAAACATACCGACAATTAAGAAGATGGCACAGACAACGTTTCATCCCATTATACACAAGGTTGCCATAAGTTGGAGCCAACTTGATGGCAACTCCAACAACAAGCTTCATCTCTGCTGCCCCATCTCCACACGGTTCCCCCCTCCCCGCCCCCGTGGTCAGTACTAACCCTGAAGAACACAGGAAAGGGAATCTGTAAAAGTTAATCCCAGCTTAGCCAAGTTAACACAGCACAGAACTACTGCAATCCACTCTTGTCAACCTGGCATCCATACACACCTCTTTTAAACTATTTAACTTCCAAATAGAGCCCTGGTGATGCAGTGGTTAAAACAGTCAGCTTGCTAACCAAAAGGAGACCACCAGCTGCTCCTCAGGACAAAGATGTGGCTATCTGATCTGCTTCCGTAAAGATTCACAGCCTAGGAATCCCTTTGGGTCAGTTCTACTCTGTCCTATAGGGTTGCCATGAGTTAGAATTGACTGGGCAGCAGTTTTGGGTGGGTTAACTTCCAAATAAAGATAGTAGCAACATCTGCTTCCACCTAACGAGGTGCAGATAAACAAACAACATGCTAACCCTCTCCCCTAAAGAGAATATCAAGTTTCATACGTCATTTTATTCATCTTTGGGTGATATTCAATCCTTTTCAAGCTGAGTCACACTCCCTCTGAGATATCCTGTCACTTAAGTACCGAGATGTAATGTTAACTACTATTAACACATCCTATCTATAATTTAGCAGATGAGAGAGGGGGAAATACATTTACAAATGCATCCATATTAAAATTAGGAAGAAATATTCATAACTATTACAATGCATGTTTCTGCAACTGATCTTATGTTTGTGGCTGGTAGTTATAACTTCCTTCTACTTCTGTCCATTTCATATTCCATTTGCCCTCAGCAAACACCTTTGCTGTTCATGGTTTTTTAACTAGTGGAGTTATCCCAAACTTCTTTCCTGAAGGGTCTGAGCTATTAGCAGTCCTAATTGTATTGGATTGGATAGAGTTCCATTAATTTTTCTCACAGGACATGGATGTATTAAGAGGCACCCAGGAAGGCTCCCTGCATTTCAGGCACAATCTTCCTTATCCTCATTGTACCACAGCAACCCGATTCCTCCTCCATAGTCAGGATCAATCACCCCAGCCGGGATAATAATACTGCGTTCTGCCTATTGGTTCACTGGCCTGAGGAGCACAAGTGGTCAGATGATGCTCTCAATATCCGATTTAATAGACTAGTGCTTTGTCCTCTGGTGAGAATTCCCTTTTTTAGGTACCAAGATCTTCAAACCTGCAGATTCTAAATTGTGAAGGTAAGAAGCAAACATTTCACTCATGAATCATTAGGGGAAACAGTGAGAGGAGCCCCTCCCACGTCCTCTCCTTGATTTTGAACTCAGGGGTCCTGGCCAACAGTGCTATAGCACCCTGCCTTGCTTGCTGATTTAGAACATATATGCATCCCACAGGAAATCATACCAGCAGTAAGTTATTGCCACCCAGCTGGTGCCATAATTAAGCCTCCATAAAGGTCATTCCATTTTTTCTTTCAGTCCCTCTGCTTCTGAATGATGAGGAATATGACAAGACTAGTGAATTCCATGAGAACAAGCCCGTCATTACACTTGATTCTCTGTCAAATGAATTCCTTGGGAATTATTTGTGGAATATCATGAAGGTAAGTAGGGCATTCTGTAAATCAAAAAATGGAGGTTTGGGCATAAGCATTTTGGGCAGAGTAAGTGCCCACTCCAGTGGTAACAAGTCACTGCCCTATCTGTGATGGAGTTGGTTGAATATAATCAACCTACCCTCTGGGGAATGTGCCGGTCTGTGATTTTAGCAGGTGGCCACACACTAGTGGGTCTAGCTACATTAGCCTTAGTGAATGGCAGCCTAGGTTTTGGATTCCATGCAAAACCACAGATTTCTGATGCTATTTCCACTTTGTTCGTAAGTCCATCGTGCAAAGACAGGTGTGGTTGAGACCAGAGGCTGACCGATGTCCACAGAATGGATCATCCTGCCCAACGATGAATAAAATTCTCTTCTGATGTTGCCCTTTGTTAAGCATTCACAGGGATATAAATATCTTTACACTTTATTTACATTCAGAAAAGTGTATCTCTATATTTATTTTCCACACTTCTGTATCACCAATTTACAATTGTGTTCTTTCCAAGTCCCTGACCATCCAGCCAAACCATTAGCCTCCGACCATGAATCAGGGCAGACAGCCACCTCTCCTACCAGAATAAAGTGAACAATCTCATTCATGCTCAAGGTTCTGCCCCAAACAAATTTCTCTTTACTACTGTCCTTCAGGAGCACCCTGAATGGGACTATAGTACAAAAGTTATCCACTTTTTGGGTGTCAATATATTATGCGGAACCATCTGTAAAATCGACCTGATTTTTTTCTTCTATGATTAGCTGAACATAGGGAACTCACTATTACTGCCATAGTTGCTGTATAAGAGAGAGGAGGCAGTAAAGAAAAAGTAGGGTCTATGATATGGACCACTTGCTCACGCAACTTCTTCTTGTCTTCAGAACCTGCTTGAATAACTATCTACTACTAGTGATAGACTGATGTTGTTCATGCCCAGATTTATGATTAAAGCATTGAAACTTGGAGACCTAAGTTTAATTGTTTAGTCCCTACTAAGGCCAAGGAATAAACCAGAAGATATTTCTTTAAAAGAAGTATGGGTATCTTTAGAAGATAGCATAGCTTTGTACCAAAATCCTAATAGTCTGAATTGTAACTTTGCAACAGAGGTCTGCAAAAAGCTCCATGCAACATCTCTACCTTCCAAAGGCACTTCAAGAACCATTGGATATGCTGGTCATATGGCCCAAGTGACAGAATAGCTTACACGGTCACTCGCATCTCTTACAGAGCCTTCTCTTGTTCCAGTCCTCCTTGACACTGGTAATCTTTTGCAAAATGGATCAAAACAGCACATTCAAATGAGGTATATATAGCTTTGAAAATCTCAAGTACTCCATTAGACATTGTGTTTATCTGTGGTAAGCAGCTAAAGATTCAGCAACTTGTTCATCATATTGAAAAGAATACCTTGGCCTTTCCCAGGCCATTAGGTTCTGAGAAAATTCACCAAGATATCAGGCCCCTAAATTTCTGTGGGATTGTTTCTCACCCTAGAGCTTGCAGCTGTTTACCATGGTGTCTTGAGTGATTTGCCTCTTCTGCCTACAAGGTTATGTCAGTGTATCATCCATATAAAAGACCAGCATGATGTGTTGAGACCAAGGAGAAAGAACGAAGGTTTTTGATTTTGAGAAAGGGCTGAAGAGTTGGTCTAGCCATGAGGCCAAACATTGAAGGTCCGGCCAGCTAAAAGCAAGCAACTTCTGATGGCCTTTACTGATAGGCAAAGAGGTGAAAAAAAAGGATTTTCCACATCAATCAAAGGTCAAAGAATGTGAAGATTTGGTCAATAAAAACACATCTGGAACAGCAGCTGCAATTAGGGTCCCCACCAGAGTAAGTTTCTGATAATACACTGACATTTTCCAAGACCCATTTTTTTTTTTTTTCATCATTGGGCAATTAGACAAATTGAATGGAGATACATGTTAAGAATTATTACCCTATGTTTTTCAAGTCCTTGATGGTAGACCTGGTAGCTGTGATTTGTCCAGGACTTGATATTGCCTTTGGTTTACTATTTTGGTGGGTATAGGCAGTTCTGATAGTGGGTTCAATTTAGCCTTTCTTTCTGTAATAGGCTACACTCCAAGAATCAGGAAACTAATAGGGAGATTCTGCCAGTTCCTAAGTATATTTATTCCATCTCTTCAGTACTGGGGAAATACCTTGTTACTGCTAAGAGGCATAAAAAAAAAAAAAAAAAAAGAGGCATACCCAAGCCAAATTATATTGTGACCTAACCTCCATAACCCATAGTCTTTTTGGTTGACCCTACTGGTGTTTTGAGTCTCCAGGAATTAGTGTCAGTTCAGACCCAGTGTCTGGTAATTCCCCAGAATGTTGGTTATTTCCTGTTTCCCAAAGCATAACTTTGTAAATAGCTGCAGATTCCTTTGGGGGTATACGTGAAGATGATTTGGAGTATACATTTTTGGCTGTGCAGCAGGATCCTTCCTCAGGTGAATCTGGCCTACTCTTTAGTCAAAGATCTCTAGGTCTTTCAACTGGCTTCATTCTGGACGTTGACTGATGGGTTACAGACCTTTATGGTAGTGATTCATGTAAAACTCTGGCCAATAGACCTAGGGCTAGTCCATCTACCCAAGTTAAGTAAAATTTTATTTGGCTGCTGCTGTGGATTGAATTGTATCCCCCAAAATGTATGTCAGTTTGGCTTGATTCCCAGCATTGTGTGGTTGTCCTCCAATTTGTGATCTGATATGTTATAAATGCTAACCTCTATGATGTCAACGAGGCAGGATACAGTCTATAGGATTAGGTTATATTTTTAGTCAATCCCCTATGAGATATAAAAGAGAGAAGCTAGCAGAGAGGAGAGGGACCTCATTATCACCAAGAAAGAAGAGCCAGGAGCAGAGCTCATCCTTTGGACTCAGGGTCCCTATGCCAAGAAGCTCCTAGACCAGGGGAAGATTGATGACGTGGACATTTCCCCAGAGCCACAGAGAGAGAAAGCCTTCCTCTAGAGCTGGTGCCCTGAATTTGGGCTTCTAGCCTCCTAGACTGTGAGAGACTAAATTTCTGTTAGTTAAAGCCATCCACTTGTGGTATTTCTGTTATTGCAGCACTAGATAACTAAGATAGCTGCCCATTAATTTTAGCCTAGGCATAGTTGATAACAAAGATCTCTGCTGGTCAAACCATTCTATTTACCGTGATATCTCTGCTGCCGATTACAGTAACTATGCCCACCTTTCCTCTCTTTCTGTGGTTGTTTAGGAGTCACCACACTGGCCAACCAAAAACAAAGATTATAGATCTCTTTAAAAAAAAAAAAAAAAAATCTGGTACTCTCCTTACCAATATGTCAGGAAGCAATGAAAATATTTACATGTTTTTGCAGGAATGTGGCTTTCTGAGCAATGAAATTTTGACATATCTCTTTTTTCCTTCAGTGTTCAGCAGCCTTTTTTTCTATGCATGTTTTTGTGCCGCAGGCCAGGCTTCATGCTACTACAGCTTTCCCCACAGCACCCAGCATGGTACAGAGTGCATGGCTGATCATGAAGAGATGCTTGGGAGGTAGCTGTGCTATGATTGGAAGATCTGCATAGCAGACAAATGAGGCCTTGGGTTCAAGTCTGAGGTCTTCCTCTTATTGCCATAAGACCTTGGCTAACTGCTTTTTTAACCTTTTTTGATTTCCTCTTTTTTTCTTTAAAAAAATGTGGCTAATACCACCTGATTTATATTAGGATAATGCATGGAATACACCCTAGTTCAGTATCAAACATCACATGTCCTGAAGCACAATGGGCCATGGATATGCTTCAAGGTTGACCACTTGTCATTGAACTTGGACTATTTGTATTACCTCTTAGCATTTCAATTTGCCTAATCTGTAAAACCAGTGATACCAATCACTGTTGTTTAAAAATTAAGGAAATAAATGTGAGCAAATTGTCTACCATAGTGTAGCTTCTAGAAAGTGTTCAGTTAGTTATAAGCGTTTACTCCCCACAAGGCCCTGCTTTACATAGTGGTTGGGAAGTCCATGTGAAAAAATGTTTGTGAAAGGCTTTATGACATGTGAAATGTTATCCAGATTGTCTGATTGCTAGTTAGAAAAATAGTTCAGCTCAGCAAGGTGGAGCGGTGTGAGGTAATCAAAAAAGTTAGGGCGCATTTTTACATTTTGTGTCTGTGAGCCCCACAACATTTGGGCTGGCTACTTCTTGAGACAGGCTTAGTTCAAGAGATTTTTGAACATTTCCTCGAATAGCTGTGGACCAAAAATACTTCTATAACAGTTGGCTCTTCTGAAACTAATCCAGTGGGAAAGAGAAGGCAGGAAGCAAATAAACAAAATGCCTGTGAAAACATCATGAACTTTAAAATGCGTGTTTGGAAATAACTTTTCCTATTGTGTGGCAACACAGGTACTTCTCTGGCCATTTCAGTCAGATGGCTCATTACATCTCGGGAAAACAGTGGTGGCCACTCTGTGTTTCTTGCTGGCAGAGCTGACTCTCACGATAGAGTTAAAAGAAAAAAAAAAAAAATTGACAGTATTTTTTTTCCTCCTTAGGGTTTTTTTTTTTTAGGGGTTGGTTGGTTGTAATCAGAATATAAACAAAGTTCACATGGTATTATTGTTCATTATATCTCTTAGGTGAATTTTAATCTACAGATCCCTCCCCCAATCTCTTTACTTGTATTTTTATAATTTATTTGTTGGAGAAACTTGCTTATTGTTCCGGTTGAAGTTCCCACAGTATGGATTTTGCTGATCACATCCCTGTTGTACAGTTTATTTTGTTCTACCGTTCCCTGTATTCCCTGAAAATTGGTAAAAGATCTAAAGGCTTAATTGGTGGCATCACTAGGGCGGGTACAGGAGATGGACACCACACTGGGTGACACTGTCAGAGGAGGTGACACCGAAATGACTGTCTATAAAAATATCCCTGTAGTTAGTTATAACAATAAAAACATTTTTCATAATCCCAGCTTAAAAAAAAAAATTTAAAAAAACACCTCTATAGCATGAATTCTGACTCATGGCAACCCTAGGACAGAATAGAACCATTCCATAGGGTTTCCAAGGTTGTAAATCTTTATGGAAGCAGACTGTCACATCTCCCAAAGAGTAGCTTGTGGGTTTGAATCATTGACCTTTCAGTTAGCAGCCAAAGGATTTAACCACTGTGCCACCAGAGCTCTTACATGTATCAATATATCTACAAGACTAAAACTCTATGCTAATTTACTTTTTAAACCTTCTGAAGTGCTCTAGTCAGAGCTACCATTATTACCCCATTACAATGGTGCTTCTAATCACGTGGTTCCATCTGCACTCTCTGTTTTCCCTGCTGCAAGTGTTTTTACAGTCACTAATTTCATCAAGTGTTCTGGTGTTTTAGCTACAATTTTTTTTGTATTGTGGTAATTAGTATTTGTGAACCTATATCAATAACTTTTTTTTTTTCTTTCTCCTGGGACTGGACTCCTTTGGAAGGGTCCCAATGACAGCTCAGCGATTTGCTCTCCATGACTCCCTCCGTGACAGACTGGTATTTCATTGTCGGCTTCTTCCCACGGTTGCCTGGAGTTGTGTTTCTCTTACTTATTTTCCTTAATGGAAACTAGAAACTAAGGTTGTTAAAAAAAAAAAAAAGGTTGTTAGAAGCATTCAAATACAGCTGCTCAGGGAAACAGATCTTCCTGAAGGTCATATCCCTCAAAAGGCTAACAAATTTTTTTTTTTTTTTTTCCTGGATATCAGAGAGAGAGGGCTTCCGTCGTGCTGATATGAGGAGCAGACTATCCTATACTTGTTCACAGACAACGGGCTGCTAGGAAATTTCTTCTCCCAAAGAAGGGAGTCATTAACCAATGCTTTCACTCTCTCTCGCTTTCTTTTATTTAACATTTTTAGTCTTAAGTTTATTCTTTATATATTATTTATTTATTTTTGTTGTTGAGAGTATACACAGAAGAAAATACACCAATCCAACCATTTTTACATGCACAATTTAGTGACACTGGCCACATTCTTCGAGTTGGACAGCCATTCTCACTCCCCTTTTCTAAGTTGTTCTTCCCCCATTAACATAAGCTCACTGCCCCCTAAGTTTCCTGTCTAATATTTCAAGTTGTTGTCAGTTTGATCCCATACAGACCTGAAAAGAGCACAATGCTCAAGGTAGACATTCTTTACTAGTTAAGCTAAACTATTCTTCGGTTTTAAGGAGACTTCAGGGGTATTTTTGGTTTAAGGTTTAAAGGCTATCGTAGGGCAATAGTTTCAGGGTTCATCTAGCCTCCATATCCTTGAAAGTCCTGATTCCATGAGAATTGTAAATTCTGTTCTGCAATTTCCCCCTTTTGATAAGGAGTTTTCTATAGAATCTTTAATCAAAATGTTCAGTAATGGTAGCCAGGCACTACCAGTTCTTCTGATCTTATGGTAAAGGAGGCAGTTGTTTATGGAGACAATTAGCCACATATTCCATTTTCTTCTATTTCTGTCTCTCTCCCCCTCTCTTTTAAGGTATGTGAAATGTAAGGAGAATAATTCAGAAGAATCTAACAGATGACATAATAACTAAGAGAAGACTTGAGTCAGGTTGCTGGGGTTTGATTCTGGTTTCATCACTAACTAGCTAAGTGGGTTTTTTGACTTCTCTGAACGTAAATTTCCTCATTTGTTCAAGCGATAATAATGGTGTCTACTTCCTAAAGGTGCTGTGAAAGTTCAATAATCTATGTAGAGCTGCACATAATAAGTGATAAATACTAGCTATTACTATAAAAAAAAAAATTTTTCATTACTATATTAATAGTTTTGGACAGCTCTGAAGCCCAAAAGTCCAAAATCAAGGTATCATCAAGGGTGTACTCCCTCTAGAGGCCCCAGATGAGAATCCTTCCTTGTCTCTTCCAACTTCTGGTGGCTCTCAGCATTCCTATGGCTGCATCACTCCAATCTTGGCCTCACATGCCTTCTCCTCTGTGTGTCTTCTCTTCTGTCTCTTACAAGGACACTTGTCATTAGACTTACCTGTCCTCTCTCACCCAGGTAAGCTAGGATGATCTCATCTCGAGATCCTTAATTTAATTACACCTGCAAATACCCTTTTTCCAAATGAGGTCACATGCACAGGGTGTGGATATTAGAACGTGGGCATATCTTTTGGGGGGCTACCATTGTAGGTGTTAAGCATATGTACCCTCTCTTTTAACTTTATTCTTGTTCCATTCTTGGCCAGGTGCCCAATGCCCTTTTGCTGTTTCCTAAATACTGATAGTCACGTCTTGATTCCAGAAACATTTATTCACTAACTCCGTGCTAGGCTCAGTGCCATGGAGGATATAAATATAATGCATCCTGGTCCACAAAGTAGTGCAGATCAGAAATGATCAAGGCTATCCAAAAAGTACAGATGAAGGCACTTGAAGTAAGAAGACGTTACTTTGGAAGGGAGGTAGTAATTGAAACTTGTGATGGCTACAGTTTGGTTGTTTAGAGATGGGAAAATGGCATTTCAAGTAGAAGGAACAGCAGGATCAAATGTAGAGTAGTGGAATAGCCTGGGGTATATATTTAAAATAGCAAATAGTTTTTGCTTTTGAACAGGGTCAGCAAACTATGACTCATTCACTCTACCACCTGTTTTTGTCCCTAGCTAAAAATGGTTTTTATATTTTTATTTATCTATTTATTCATTTATTTATTGTGCTTTAGGTGAAAGTTTACAGCTCACATTAATTTCTCATACAAAAATTTATACATATATTGTTTTGTGACATTAGTTGTGTTTCCCTCAATAACTTTTTTGAGAATTAAGTAGTAATTAAACAAAAGAAGGAACAATGTATGGGAATTATGATTTACGAGTAACAGTATAAAAAACATTATTAAGGGTTCTGTATGGTCTAATACAGGAAGAAGTCCATGGGGTAGGACGTGGGTGACACCATGAGTTACTGCACTAGGTGACACCAAACTAGTGATGCCACTGGCCTTGATCAGATTCAATTTTGACTTTTTTTTTTTCTTTCAAGAATCCTTTATCTACCAACAGGTACATATGTCTAATTGGCTCTTCTACTGTAATGTTTACAACCATTGGTGATCACTGTCTAGATCCATTAATTCATTATAAAACAGTGATACATTCTTTCTTTATGTATCATATATTCACTATCAGTTTATGACATGAGCAGGGTGGACTTCTGGGCATGAAGTCCCTTCCCAGTTGTCTTAGGCTGAGTTCTCTGCAGAAGCAAAACAAGTAAAGCATGTAAATATACATATAGAGAGATTTACATTAAGGAAATGGCTTACACGGTTATAGGGGCTGGAATGTCCCAAGCCCATGGGTCAGGCTAGGGGCTTCTCCTGATTCACATAGCCACAGGGGCTGGTGAACACAAGATCAGCAAGTGAGACAGCAGGGCTCTTGCTCACAGGCTACAAAGAGCAACGAATCCCAAGATTGCAAGGCAAGGTGGTGGGTAAACTGCTAGCTCAAGTCCCAAGAACTAGAGGCCAGATGAACAGAAGCCAGCTGCAGGATCCATTGGAGGCAAAAACCCACGAGCCTTGCCAGAAAGTCCACCTATATTGGATGCAGGCCACACCCCCAAGGAAACTCCATTTCAACTGATTGGCTGCTCACAGCAAATCTCATCACAGAGGTGATCGAATTATATCAAATCTCATCACGGAGGTGATCACATCATTATATGACTGCCAAACTACTTCATAACTGCCAAAACATTGAGAATTATAGCCCAGCTAAGTTGACACACAACCTTAATGATCATACCAAAAGAGACAAGAGCTGGAGATGCCTTACTATAGAGATTCTCCTATGACAACCTGATCCTTGGAGATGCCATATATCTAATAGACTTGGGAACATTGATAACGGAGTAAAGAGGTAGAGATGAAGAATGAGAATTTCATGACACATTTGAACTGTGAAACAAACCTTTGAATTTCTCATTAAAAATAACCTGTGTTTTTTAAGCCACGTTTATTCAGTTATTATGTTACTTGGAGTCCGCAGCCTAGTTACAATCTTATGGTGCTCTGGTGAACTGGTATACAGCTTCCATCTCTGATGTACGACGTATACTCCATGCTGCAATATGCTCTATTGTGGACTTGATACATTAAGTGAATCCGGAAAACTTAACTGACTCATCTAAACAGAGTTCAGCTCTCACTCTAAAAGTTCTTTGCACTTTGACACATACAATTTTAAAGTACAACTGTCTCAAGGAACTACTTATTAAGAGATAAAAGTTATCTCGTACAAACGATCTACTCATTATTTAGATGAGTTTCAAACAGGTAAGGAGCCCTGGTGAAGCAGTGGTTAAGAGCTCAGGCTGCTAACCAAAAGGTCGGCAGTTCTAATCCACCAGCCGCTCTTCGGAAACCCTATGGAGCTGTTCTAGAAAATAATCACTTGCCCAAGGTATGGGAGCAAGATTAGAATAGGGTGATCCAATGGAGTGGTAAGACCTACCTGCACTAACATGGCTCTGCTTTGTGCCCCTTATTAGATTGATTCTTTGATAAAATATCTATTTTGATTCAATCTGGTTCCACCTGTCTTCATGCTCTGCTTTGTGAATCTTCCCGTTTCTAATTTCTATGGCACAAATATTATTTCTCCCCTCACTCAGTGGAAATTTTCGGAATTCTTCCCGTGTCTCAAATCTCAGAGATATCTAAAAGAGGAACACAATTTTTTTTTCTAAAAATGAATAATCTAAGGAGCACAGATTACTTCCCTTCCAACTTGTGATAGAAAAAAGAATTTCTAGCCTCTCCATCATAGGCCAGCCTCTGCCAACTTCCTCATGGATCACTCCCATGGTAGAAGTTGTTACCTATTGGATTAAAGTCTGAAACAGGCACTGTGTCATGTTCAGCAATAGGCAAGTCTGCTGGGCCTTAAAGGGCATGAACAGAAACCCTGCCTCTCATCTACCGTTTCTCAGGACCTCTCTGTTCTAGGCAGCTGAACAGAGTTGAACTAAAGCCTCCTTCTCCCAGAAGTGTAGCCATTTTCTTTTTATTCTCTCCTCCATTTCCTTCCTTCATCTGATGGCCAAGAGGATGGCAAAAAAAATCAGAAGTCTTAGAATGACAGAAGAAATGGGAGGCCACATCAGAAGTCTACAACATGTGTCTGAAACCAGACTTTATGAGAATTCTGTATCACAATTTAAGCATTTCTACGTCTTTCAACAAAGAGGCACTTAGATTTTTCTTTGCCGTTTTTGTATGCTTAGCTTTCACTGGAACCCATGGGGAGGAGAGATTATTTTGTCATTCATTGCTCCCTAGACATAATTGTAGCACAATTATGCTAAGTCATGCCATGTGTGTCCATGATCTAGGCCCAGGGCATGGACAGGCATCTGTGGTTGGTCCTCCTGCTTGGGCAGGTAAATGTCCCAGTGTTGGCCAGCACCGATGTTCTTTTGGCTGACAGAGATGCCCCCTGCATTACCTTCGGCATATTTATACTAAATCAATATTTGTTGTTTATCTAAAATTCAAGTTTAGATGAGCATCCTGCATTTTATCTGGCAACCCTATCCAGAGCTACAAATGACACTGCAAAAGGAAAAAAGTGGCAAATTTTAGGACTGCCAAGAGACTAGTGAAGGTTACCAAGTCCCAGGAAATTAAATTCATAGGCAAGGCAAGGTTCAAGGGTAAAGGACATGGTAAAAAAAAAAAGCGTTCCTCTTCAGAGGCAGCCTACACCATGCTGTCGTTGAGTGCAAACTCTGCATTCAGACCCCAAAGCTTCCTCATTATTCTCTGATGTTACAGTCTTAGGAGCCTCAAAGAGCAAAAACCCAGAACTAAGAATGCCTCCTTTTCTAGTGAAGATTGAGAAAACATAAACATGTTGCCGCTGCATCCATTACAGCTCATAGCAACCCTATAGGACAGAGTAGAGCTACCCCCATAGGTTTTCCAAGGCTGTAAATCTTTATGGGAGCAGACTGCCACATCTCTCTCCTGCAGAGCTGATGGGTTTGAACCACTGGCCTTTCAGTTAGCAGCTGGGTGCTTAACCACCGTGCCACCAGAGCTCCTTTGAGAAAACATACATGGCAACAAATTATGCCTGTTTTGGAGGTACTCTGTGCATTGCCATTAAATCGAGTGAACCTGGGTCAGGAACAGATTAGGGTCTAGAAAAAGCTGGAAGCAAGTGGAAGCTTTCCTTTCATTTACCCTCTTTATTCTGATTATCATTCTTCGGCAAGATAACATGATAAGGGTCACTTCTGGCCTTTGGCTGATAAGATAACTTCTGCAGGATCATTGTTTTTTGCTTTGGAAATGGCTATTTTTGCAAGGGTCACATTTGGTTCAAAATGTTTAAGTGTATGTGCGTTATGTATGGGTTTAGGTTTATGCATACGTGGGTCAGTGAATTCATGGATATGCTCATATGTGTTTATGCATCTGTGAGTGAAGTATTTATAGTACTTAAATGTGTATGTGTGTCACTGTAGTGCTGCTATGAGTCGGAATCAACTAGACGGCCATTTTTTTTTTCTGTGTGTGTTTTTTTTTAGTACTGGGTGGAGTCCCTAGGTGGTGCAAATGGCTTGTGCTAGAGTACTAACCTAGAGGTTGGAAGCCCAAACCCACCCAGCAGCACCTCAGAAGAAAGACCTGGTGACCTGCTTCCATAAAGATTACAGCCAAGAAAACCCTGTGGAGCAGTTCTACTCTGCAGCGCATGAGATCAGCATGAGTTGAGATCAACTCAACAATAACACGTTTTTGGGGTTTTTTTTTTGTGGGGTGGGTGGGCTCCAGAGTAATCAGTGTGATAGTCTCATCTTTGTTTTATCTTTTCAAATTATTGAAAAATTGGACTAAACCTCTACAAATAATTTTCATTGCCAGTTGAAGTTTAATGAGAATTTTGATACAAAAATATGCCTGCTCCCTCTCTCCTATTTGGACCTGGTGTCTTAGCCTTTTCTTCCTGTTCCACCTGTTTCCACCTCCGTATCACAAGCAAACCATTAACTGTATCAAACCAAGCAAAATAAGGCATTGGTAACACATTGCATATTTGATCTGAGAGAAAAAATATTGTTCAGCCAGGGCCTTCATCCCAGAAATTGTGCGCATTCTGTCTGAAGTTTTGCGGTGGCAGACAAAAGGCTCCATAAAGAAAACCTGGTATTAAATTGTGGGGAGATTTAGACAAGGATCGCAAACTATGGTGAAGTTTAAAGCAATTCAGCAGCCAGGTTCACACGCATCTGCCACAGAACATTAATATTCAAGCAAACACATAACTTTTATCATGCTTTCTCTTTTCTTGTCCTCTCCTTGGAAATTTTCACAAATACAAAGTGGAAAAGAGACACGGCTTGATCTGAGAACAGCCATAAGTCAAAGGCATATGTCACTTAGAGTTTATAGAATAACAACATCCATTATTTACAGTGTAAAGTATAAAGTGTTAATATTTTATTTCATGTCAAGAATCACATGGTACGTAAAAGACAGATGCTAAACTGAATTTCAGAAGTATCTGAAGAGTGTATGAGATACTAAAAGCAAAATAGTAAATATGTATCTTCCTTTAAACACAAAATATGCAGAATCCAGAAGAGTTTGAATCAAATTTACAAACTAAATTTTTAAAAGTGTCTGTAAGTAAAGTTCTTATAAAACCAATTGCTGTTGAGTCGATTCCAACTCACAGCAACCTCATGTGTATCAGAGTAGAATTGTGCTCCGTAGGGTTTTCGGCAGTTGTTTTTCAGAAGCAGATGGCCAGATTCTTCTTCCAAGCATTTCTAGGAGGACACAGACTGTCAGTTTTTAAGCTAATAGTGAGGGAGTTAACCATTTGAACCACCCAGGAACTCCAGATTCTTATAACTACTCAAGTCCTAAGTCGTCTTCTTAGCGTTAGATAAGATGACATAATGCTTAAAGCCCCAAGGGTTGGCTCAGGCACCATTAATAGGACACAGGAGATAAGAGAGGTCTACCCACGCCTAAATAGAAAGACCAACTCAGATGCAATCCTAGTGACCCCTCTGCCCTTTACAGACCCCACTTACTCAAAGGCGGAGAAAATATTAGCAAAAGAATTACATTAATTTAAAAAGCAATTCACTAAAGAAAGCAATTTTTAAAAAATCAAATTTTGAAGTTATAAAGTAAATTAAATTAATTTAAAAGGTACTTCACATGGTAATCACATAGTTAAATTAGTTCATGTTATTTTAAAATTTTATATAATTTGTTATATGAGTTGCATGGGAATAGCTTCTCATATAAAATACTGCAAATGATAAAGATATAATTAATATCTCCCTTGTACATCTTCACCTACCAAACCCAGGATATACATATTATAAAATTAAAATAAAGTGCACATACATATATGTATACCAAAAAACCCAAAGCTGCTGCCATCAAGTCGATTCCAGCTCATAGCGACCCTACAGGACAGAGTAGAATTTCCCCATGGAATTTCCAAGGCTGCAATATTTACAGAAGCAGACCACTACATCTTTCTCCTGCAGAACAACTGGTGGGTTCAAACCTTCAACCTTTCAGTTATCAACCAGGTGCTTAACCTTTGCTCCACCAGGAATCCATATATGTATGTATTATATATATATATATATATATACATATATATATATACACATATATATATATACACACATATATACATATATATATATGCATTCCTGTATGTTGTTCTTGTTAGGTGCCACTGAGTCAGTTCCGACTCATAGCTACCCCGTGTACAACAGAACGAAACACTGCCTTGATTCTATGTCAGCCTCACAATCGTTGCTATAGTTGAGCCCATGGTTGTAGCCACTGTGTCAATCCATCTTGTTGAGGGACTTTCTCTTTTTCACTGCCCCTCTACTTTACCAAGCATGATATCTTCCTTCAGGGATGAGTCCTTCCTGATAATATGTCCAAATTATGTGAGATGAAGTCTTGCCATCCTTGCTTCTAAGGAGCATTCTGGCTATACTACTTCGAAGACAGATGGGTTCACTCCTTTGGCAGTGCATGCTATATTCAATATTCTTCAACAACACCATAATTCAAAGACATCATTTCTTCTTTGGTCTTCCTTATTCATTGTCCAGCTTTGGCATGCATTTGAAGCAATTGAAAACACCATGGCTTGGGCCAGGCACACCTGAGTCTTCAAGGTGACATCTTTGCTTTTTAACACTATAAAGATGTCTTTTGCAGCAGATTTTCTCAATGCAATTCATCCTTTGATTTCTTGACTGCAGCTTCCATGAGTGGTGATTGTGGATCCAAGTAAAATGAAATCCTTGATAGCTTCAATCTGTTCTCCATTTATCATGATGTTGCTTATTGGTCCAGTTGTGAGGATTTTTGTTTTCTTTGTGTTGAAGAGCAATCCATACTGAAGGCTGTCTTTGATCTTCATCAGTGTTTCAAGTCCTTTTCACTTTCAGCAAGCAAGGTTGTGTCATCTGCATACTGCACATTGTTAAATGAGTCTTCCTTCAATCCTGATGCCCCGTTCTTCTTCATACAGTCCAATTTCTCGAATCATTTGCTCAGCATACAGATTGAATAAGTAAGGTGAAAGGATACAACACTGATGCACACCTCTCCTGACTTTAAACCACACAGTATTCCCTTGATCTGTTTGAATGACTGTACTTTATTCATGTACGGGCTCTTCATGAGCATAATTAAGTGTTCTGGAATCCCCATTCTTTGCAATGTTATCCGTAATCTGTTATGATCCACACAGTCAAATGTCTTTGTATAGTCAATAAGACACAGATAAACATCTTTCTGGTATTCGCTGCTTTCAACCAGGATCTATCTGACACCAGCAACGATAACCTCATTTCATGTCCTCTTCTAAATCCAGTTTGAATTTCTAGGAGTTCCCTGTTGATCTCAAGAATGGATTTGCCACGTTGAACACTAATGACCGAGGACAAGACTAGCTGTGGAATGACATCAAGGACATACATGAAGAAAGCAAAAGGTCATTGAAAAGACAGGGAAAGAAGAAAAGACCAAAATGGATGTCAGAAGAGACTCCGAAACTTGCTCTTGAATGTTGAGTAGTGAAAGCAAACAGAAGAAATGATGAAGTAAAAGACCTAAAAGGAAGATTTCAAAGGGCAGCTGGAAAGGACAAAGTAAAATATTATAATGATGTGTGAAAAGACCTGGAGTTAGAAAGCCAAAAGGGAAGAACACACTCAGCGTTTCTCAAGCTGAAAGAACTGAAGAAAAAATTCAATCCTTGAAATGCAATATTGAAGGATTCTAAAGGGGAAGATAATTGAATGATGGAGGAAACATCAAAAGAAGATGGAAGGAATACACAGAGTCGCTATACCAAAAAGAATTGGTCAATGTTCAAAGATTTCAAGAGGTAGCATACGATCAGGAACTGATGGTACTGAAGGAAGAAGCCCAAGCTGCACTGAAGGCATTGGCGAAAAACAAGGCTCCAGGAATTGACAGAATACCAACTGAGTTGTTTTTACAAATGGATGCAGTGCTGGAAGTGCTCACTTGTCTATGCTGAGAAATTTGAAAGACAGCTACTTGGCCAACCGAATGAAGAAATCCATATTTATATCTGTTCCAAAGAAAGATGATCAAACAGAATGCAAAAATTATTGAACAATATCATTCACATCACATGCAAGTAAAATTTTCCTGGAGATTATTCAAAAGCAGCTATAGCAGTACATTGACAGGGAACTGCATTCTTGTATATTTCCTATATATTTGTTTCATGAATTTGTGTACTTTATTTTAATTGTATAACATAATCTTTTTTGTAATTTGCTTCATGTATATGAAAATTTGAAAATCTTTCTGGTTGTTACATAGAGTCATAATCCATTTGCAATGTATTTTTTCATGGTATGGTATGGTACTGCATTGGGCAAGTCTGCTGCAAAAGGCCTGACAGTGTTGAAAAGCAAAGATACACTTTGAGAACTAAGGTGCAGCTGACCCAAGTCATGGTATTTTCTATTGCCTCAAATGCATGTGAAAGTTGGACAATGAATAAAGAAGACTGAAGAAAAATTGATGCCTTTGAATTATGGTGTTGACAAAGAATATTGAATATGCCGTGGACTGAAGAAGAATGAGCAAGTCTGTCTTGAAAGAAGTACAGCCAGAGTGCTCCTTGGAATCAAGGATGGCAAGACTTTGTCTCATGTACTTTGAACATGTTATCAGGAGGACCAGTCCCTGGAGAAGGACATCATGCTTGGTAAAGTAGAAGGTCCACGGAAGAGAGGAAGACTCTCAAAGATATGGATTGACACAGTGGCTGCAGTGATGGGCTCAACCATACCGAAGATTGTGAGGATGGTGCAGGACCAGACAGTGTTTTGTTCTGTTGTACACAGGGTTGCTGTGATTTGGAACTGACTCAAAGTCACCTAACAACAACAATGGATTAACGGTTGTTCATGTAAACGTTCCACTTTTACTGGAAATATAAGATGATACTGTACCAGATTGCAATCCTACTAGCATATTATGGGACTATATTTTGATTCCATCAGTTTGCTAACAACTGATAATATTCAATTGTTTTAAAAATTTTTTAATTTATTTTTCTAATTACTGCTGAGGCTCAATACTTTTTCATTTTTATTTACAGTTTATATTTGCTTTTTTTCAAATGCATATTTAAGTTGTAGGCATTTTCTAAGTTATATATGTATATATTTTTTAATTTATTTGAAAAAGTTCTGTGTATTTTGGATAATTTGAAATACAAATGTATCATAGCGAGTATTTTCCTCAGTGTCTTCTTTATCTTTTAGTATGTGTTTATATATATTTTTTCATATAAATGAAGTTAATTTTTATTCAATTGAATTTTTCAAGCTTTTCCATTATGAATTTTGATTTTTGTCTTTTTTAAAAGGGCTTCATTATGTTAACCACACTCTTACATAGTTTTTCAAACACTTTTTTGAAATTCTTTTTTAAGTATTGCGTTAATTAATCCATTTGTAGTTTAAATGTATAAATGTGTGAAGTAGTGATCAACTTTATTTGTTCTCCAAATATATACTAAATGCTCCCAAACTATCCACTGATTAACTTACTCTTTTCCTAATAATCTGAAAGGCCAAGAAAGCTTCTTTGCCTGAATTTGCAGGTAATGCACTGCCCACCTCACTAGGGGGCACCATCCACATAGACCTCATTACGAGTGGAATCCCTTGGAGTTTTGTAACTGATGTCCCTCTCTGTAATGCCAACATGCCATTAAATGAATTTCCAAATGCAGGTGAATTTATTTATGGAGTCTCTTTTCTGTTCTAATGATCATTTGTATATTGTTTTCATCAGCATCACTTTCTTTTAATTACTCTAAATTTAAAATAATTTTTGCTATCTGATCAGATTAATAATCTTCCTCTCATTTTTTTTAAACTGAAATACTACTTTATGTCTTCTATTCTTGAACATGCTACCTTTCATGTGAACTTTAGAAACACTTTGTCAAATTCTATGAAAATCTCTGTTGGGATTTCTTTAGGATGCTGTTGGATATAAAGATCAATTTCAGGAGGCAGAAGACTTTTATAACATTGATCCTTGTCATCCTTGAACTAAGTCAATTAGTTCATTTACTAAGGCACAGTTTTTTCAGCATCAAGTTAGATAAACATGTTTTGTTTTTCTCCTATATTTTAAGGAGAGGAAATACATTAAAGATTTTGTAATGTTGGACCATCCTTACAAGTTTAGAATTAAAATCTTTTTGTTTGACCTTGTTCTGTTTACTTTTTTTAAAAATACATTGTTAGATTGTATTGTTAATACAAGTAAACTCATTAAGTATTCATAATATGACTTGGCATTAGGGATTGCCTGGAAAGAATAATGATAAAAAATACACCAGTAATCTGATGAATTATAGTATGAATCCCACCCAAACATGCCTCTCTGTTTAACAACGAGTGTCTATCTCTGTCTGTACAGGAGACTTTGATTGCCAGGTATTCTAGCACTATTGACACAATTTTGATTTTTTGCTACATCTACTGACATGATTTTAGGAATACATACATATTTTTTATATCTTCATCATGTGTTAACCCTTTTATCATTACAAAACGTCCCTCTTTATGTAGAGTGATAGTCTTTGTCCTGAAATGTACATGTTCGGATAGTATTATTGACTCTCCAGCTTTCTTTTGATTACTGTGTGCCTAATGAATGTTTGTGATCTTTTTACTCTTAAATCTATTTGACTCTTCCCTTTCAGCACACCTCTTGTACATACATATAGTTGTGTATGCTTACTTTATTCAGTCTGACCATTTTTCATTTTCCATCAAAATTCTCATACGCATGTTGTGAATTTATGTCTACCATTTTTCTCACTTGTTTGGTGTTTTTCTGATCCTTCTTTTATGCTTTTTGCTGCATCATTCAGATACATTTTCAGTATTCCATTTTTAGTTCCTTATTGGCTATTTATCTATAACTCTTTGCATTAATTTTAGAGCTTTCTCCTTGGAATTTAATTAGATATCTACTACACAATGTAAAAACTGGAATTGCACAGCAGTATAGCTTCACCTGTCTACCTTTGCATCATTCATAGTTTGTTGTCACATATAGCATATCTAAATACATTATATTTTTTACAATGCAGTGTGACAGTGTTTAAAGAAGATAAATTACATATAAATACAATACTTTAAATCTCCCCATATATATCATTTCTATTTCTCATCATTAACTTCTATAAACCTAAAATTCAGCCCTGAGAACTTCCTTTAGCATTTCTTTTAGTGAAGTATTGGCAATGGATTTTCTCAATCTGTGTTTTTATTTATTTTACCTTTATTTATTTGTATTTATTTTACCTTTGTTTTTAAATGATAATTATGCTAGATTTAATATTTGGAGTGAACTCCCCTCTACCACCACCGCTTTATAAAAGCCAGTCCATTGTTTTCTGGCCTTCATTATTTCCAAGGAGAAGTCTAATCAGGCCATTTTTTCACCTCGTCATGTGGCCTTTTTCTCTACTTTCAAAGTCTTCTTTTCACCTTCAGCTTTCAGCAATTTGGCTGTATTGTGACTACATATGGCTTTGCTTGCATTTATCCTTCTTGGCATATTCTGCACTTCTTGAATCTGAAAGTTACTTTTTAGTCTCTCTAAATTTAGAAAACTTTCTTCCCCTCTCTACTTTTGATAGTCAAATCACAATTATGTTAGATTGCTTGACACTGCCTCACAAGTCTCTGAAGCTTTGCTCGCTTCCCTTCATTCCATTTTCTCTTCTTGAGACTGTGTGATTTTTACTGATGTATTTTCAAGTCACTGACACTTCTGCTGCTGCCAGTCAGCCACTAGGCCTGTTCAGTGTTTTTGATTATTTGCTTGTTTGTTTTAGTTATTGTACTTTTTTAGCTCTATTATTTCTATTTGGTTTTAAGTTAGTTTCTGTATCTCTTGAGGTATCTGATTCCCCATCTGATCATTCATTTTAAGCATATTTTTCTTTAATGCCTTGAAAATATTTATAATAGCTGCCTTAAAGCTCATGCATCAACTGGGTCATCTAAGTGCCACTGTCTTCTTTTTTACTATTTTTCTTTCTTAGATCTGGCTCAGATCTTCCAGTTTCTTTGCATTTCTAGTGGCTTTCATTTGTTTTGCTGAGCATTGTGAGTTATATGTTTTAGAACGCTGAGATTCCATTATATTCCTATGAAAAGTGTTTTATTTCCCCTCCCCCCTCGTTAGGCAGGCAGTTAACTCATGTGGAATCTAACTACTCTCTTTCTCTGTGTCTCTCAACAAGCATCTGCTTAAGACTCTGCTGAATTCTTTCAGTTTCTAGGTTATATATATTTCTTCACTGGTTCCCTTGAGGTCTCCCCTCCTCATGCATAGTTCAGAGATCAGATGTCAGAGTTTATATATAGATGTTGCAATTCCTCCCTTCCAGGTTTCCCCCCTCTAAACTCTCATCTGTTCTGCCAGCTTCCAGCTCTTTCTCTGACACCTCATCCTTGTAAGGCTAAGACTTTCTGCTACCCAAACATTATGTATGAATTGTGGAATAATCTCATGCAAAAAAAAAAAAAGTCACAAAATGTCAAATCTCATTTAGTATCATTTATGCCTTTCTCCAGTTTCTGCCCACTTTTTATCACTTTCAAAACAGTCTGTTGAAAGGACCAAGATGGCTGACTAGGTAGAAGTTTCCGCTTATCCCTCTTGCAACAAAGACTCAAAAAAACAAGTGAATTGATTACATACAGGACAATCTATGAACACTGACCATCAAACACAGAACTAAGGAGTTGACCTGAGTGACAGGGGAGCGAGAAGCCACACAGTGAAGCAGCGACTGCTTCCGGGGCCAGTGTGCCATGCCGCAGCCTTGAGCCCTCATGGTTCCCTGGTGCCAGAGTGGTGGGGCTGATTGTGGCTTACTGAGATGGAGCAAGCATGGATGCAGGCCTAACCCTCGGGACCAACCTCAGAGCAGACCCAGCCAGTGCACGCAGGCTGTACACCGACGTGGCTGACAGGCAAATGAAAAACCACGGGGAAGCAGCACCTGGTTTTGGAGCCTGGAGTGCAGCATCCCAGCCAGGAAACCTTGGCACTGGGCTTTGGACTAAGCATGGAGGAGCTGATTGCGGCTTCTGGAGATGGCGCAAGCACGGGATGCAGCCCTAAACCTCTGGGGCAGTCTCAGTGGGGAACCAGCCAGTGCACACAAGCTACACACCCCTCTAGAGCCCCAGAAAAAACAGTCCTTACCAAACAAGATAAATAACTTTGTCTATTTTGCCACACTACTCTCTACTAACTATCTGATCCTTCCCCTTCCTGCCCCAGTAGGCTTCATTAACATTGGAATTCCCTGGGCCAGAGAGTGCAGTGCACTGGTTTTTTTTTTTTTTCTAACCCATTCTCCTGGACTGAGAAAAGCAGCATTTAACGATCAAAGGAAAAATCCTTCCCTGACTTCTCTAAACTGGAATAACAATACAGAACCAGCTCCGTCCAGGCATGAGACCCACAGTCTTTGGCTTTCATCTCTACAGGGAACCAGGTGGCTATTATAATGCAAAGGCAATTCTGATAGAGATCGGACTGCAAGTGTTTTAGCTGAACAGTGGAAAGGCAAGTTTTGGAGGTCTGATACTTCTCTACCTATTAAAAAGAGCCCTCACTGATCCACAAAAGGGAACTGAGGGCTGAGGCTCCACCCACACCACCTAGCCACCTGCTAAAGGGGACTGATGACAGTGATGCCTACCAATCTATAGAGTTATAAGCACTGGGTGCCTAAGGTACAGCTGCAGAGTCCACCCACCATAGCGCTCTAGAGAATAGAGCCACCCCTACCTCACTGACACTTGGGGGAAGGCTGGCAGTATCCTGCCCTCCTCGCAGTGTGACCCCCTACCACTACTAGAAACTGGTGCATACAACCATCACCACAACTCCTCTAAGTTAATGGGGGAGAGCTTATATCACACACTAGGTAACCAGCTATCAGGACACCTGAGCTGATTCTATTCAAGAATAGTGAATGGACTCATAGGCTTATATACCTGGTAACAGCTCAGACCAGCTGGTAACAGGACATAAGTGATTCAAAAGCTACAGCAAACAAGATAGCACAACTAGTAGCCCATCTGGATGTACTGTAACAAAACAAAACAACAAGAAAAGAATCAGTGACCAAACATAAAAGAAAATATTACAACATCTTATAGATGGCTCAGAGACAGCAGTCGATATCAAATCACATAAAGAAGCAGATCATGATTGCTTCTACAAACCCCCAAATCAAAGAATCAAAATCATTCCCAGATGTAGATACATTCCTGGAATTGCCAGATGTAGAATATAAAAAACTAATATACAGAATGCTTCAAGACATCAGGTATAACCTCAGAAATGAAATAAGGCAATCTACAGAAAAAGCCAAGGAATACACTGATAAAGCAGTTGAAGAAATCAAAAAGATTATTCAAGAACATAGTGAAAAAATTAATAAGCTGCAAGAATCCATAGAGAGACAACATTCAGAAATCCAAAAGATTAACAATAAAATTATAGAATTAGACAACTGAATAGGAAGTCAGAGGAGCAGAATCGAGGAATTGGAATTCAGAGTGGGGGAGATGGAGGATAAGGCAATTGACACTAATATATTTGAAGAAAAATCAGATAAAAGAATTTTTAAAAAATGAAGAAACCCTAAGAATCATGTGGGACTCTATCAAGAAGGACAACTTGCCTGTGATTGGATTTCCAGAACAGGGAGGGATAACAGAAAATACAGAGAGAATAGTTGAAGACCTGTTGGCAGAAAATTTCCCTGGCATCGTGAGAGATGAAAAGATATCTATCAGAGATGCTCATCGAACCCCATACAAGATAGATCCCAAAAGAAAATCACCAAGATGTATTATCATCAAGCTTGCTAAAATCAAAGATAAAGAGAAAGTTTTAAAAGCAGCCAAGGGTAAACAAAAAGTCACCTACAAAGGAGAATCAATAAGTTCAGACTACTCAGCAGAAATCATGCAGGCAAGAAGGCAATGGGATGACATATAGAGAGAACTGAAGGAGAATAACTGTCAGCCAAGAATCACATATCCAGCAAAACTCTTTCTCAAATATGGAGGTGAAATTAAGATATTTACAGATAAACACAAGCTTAAAGAATTTGCAAAAACCAAACCAAAGCTACAATAATTACTAAAGGAAATTCTTTGGTCAGAAAATCAATAATATCAGATATCAACACAACACAAGGTCACAGAACAAAACATCCTGATATCAACTCAGATAGGGAAATCACAAAAACAAATTAAGATTAATTTAAAAAAGGAAAAAATGCTCAAAACAGGGTATCATTGAAGTCATTATGTAAAAGATTACAATAATCAAAAAAGAGGGACTAAATACAGGAGGCATAGATCTTACATATGGAGAGGAAACCAAGGCGATATAGGGTGATACAAGTAAGGTTTTTACTTAGTCAAATAGAAGTAAATATTAAGGTAACCACAAAGAGGTCTAACAATCCCATACTTCAAAATAAAAACCTGGATAAACATAACGACTCAGCAAAAATAAATTCAACTACTATGAAAAGGAGGAACACACATTCTACAAAGAAAAAGTCAGCACAAAAAAGTAAGTGGAAAAATGATATTGTCAACAACACACAAAAAAAGACATCAAAATGACAGCACTAAACTCATAAAAAAAAACTCATACTTACCTATAATTACGCTGAATGTAAATAGACTCAATGCACCAATAAAGAGACAGAGAATGGCAGAATGGATTTAAAAAAGATCTGTCTATATACTGCCTACAAGAGACACACCTTAGACTTACAGACACAAATAAACTAAAACTCAAAGGATGGAAAAAATATATCAAGCAAACAACAATCAAAAAAGAGCAGGAGTGGCAATACTAATTTCTGACAAAATAGACGTTAAAGTTAAATCCACCACAAAGGATAAAGAAGGACACTACATAATGATTAAAGGGACAAGTGACCAGGAAGATATAACCATATTAAATATTTATGCACCCAATCATAGGGCTGCAAGATTCATAAAATAAACTTTAACAGAATTGAAAAGTGAGATAGACACCTCCACAATTAAGTAGGAGACTTCAACACACCACTTTCCGTGAAGGATAGGACATCCAGTAAAAAGCTCAATAGAGACATGGAAGATCTAATTGCTACAATCAACCAACTTGACCTCATAGACTTATACAGAACACTCTACCCAGCATCTGCAAAGTATACTTTCTCTTCTAGTGCACATGGAGCATTCTCTAGAATAGACCACATATTAGGTTATAAAACAAGCCTTTGCAGAATCCGAAACATCGAAATATCACAAAACATCTTCTCAGACCATAAGGCCATGAAAGTAGAAATCAATAACACAAAAACCAGGAAAAAGAAACCAAGTACTTGAAAACTGAACAACACCCTGCTCAAAAAAGACTGGGCTATAGAAGACATTAAGGAGGGAATAAAGAAATTCATAGAATTCAATGAGACTGAAAACACTTCCTATCAAAACCTTTGGGACACAGCGAAAGCAGTGCTCAGAGGTCAATTTATATCAATAAATGCACACATACATAAAGGAGAAAGAGCCAAAATCAAAGAACTGTCCCTACAACTTGAACAAATAGAAAGAGAGCAACAAAAGGAACCCTCAGGCACCAGAAGAAAGCAAATAATAAAAATTAGAGCAGAATTAAATGAATTAGAGAACAGAAAAACAATTGAAAGAGTTAACAAGGCCAAAAGCTGTTCTTTGCAAAAATTAACAAAATTGGTAAACCATTGGCCAGACTGACTAAACAAACACAGGAAAGGAAACAAATAGCCTGAAAAAGAAATGAGATGGGCCGTATTACAACAGACCCAACTGAAATTAAAAGAATCATATCAGATTACTATGAAAAATTGTACTCTAACAAGTTTGAAAACCTAGAAGAAATGGCTGAATTCCTAGAAACACACTACCCACCTAAACTAACACAATCAGAAGTAGAACAACTAAATAGACCCCCCCCCACACACACACACACAAAGAGCGAACGAAAAGGTAATCAAAAAACTCCCAATAAAAAAAAAAGCCCTGGCCCTAACGGCTTCACTGCAGAGTTCTACGAAACTTTCAGAGAAGAGTTACCACTACTACTGAGGGTTTTTCAAAGCATAGAGAAGGAGGGAATACTACCTAAACTTATTGTATGAAGCTAGCATAACCCTGATACCAAAATCAGCTAAAGACAACACAAAAAAAGAAAATTAAAGACCTATATCTCTCATGAACATAGATGCAAAAATCCTCAACAAAATTCTAGCCAACAGAATTCAACAACATATCAAAAAAATAATCCACCATGACCAAGTGGGATTTATACTAGGTATGCAAGGATGGTTCAACATTAGAAAAACAATTAATGTCATCCACCACATAAATAAAAGACAAGAATCACATGATTTTATTAATTGATGCAGAAAAGGCATTTGACAAAGTCCAACACCCATTCATGATAAAAACTCTCAGCAAAACAGGAATAGAAGGAAAATTCCTCAACATAATAAACAGCATTTATACAAAGCCAACAGCCAACATCATCCTAAATGGAGAGAGCCTGAAAGCATTTCCCTTAAGAACAGGAACCAGGCAAGGATGCCCTTTATCACCGCTCTTATTCAACATTGTGCTGGAAGTCCTAACCAGAGCAATTAGGCTAGACAAAGAAACAAAGGGCATCTGGATTGTCAAGGAAGAAGTAAAATTATCTCTATTTGCAGATGACGTGATCTTATACACAGAAAACCCTAAGGAATCCTCTAGAAAACTACTGAAACTAACAAGAGTTCAGCAGAGTATCAGACTACAAGATAACCATACAAAATCAGTTGGATTCCTCTACATCAACAAAAAGAACGTTGAAGAGGAAATCACCAAATCAACACCATTCACAGTAACCCCCAAGAAGATAAAATACTTAGGAATAAATCTTACTAACGATGTAAAAGACCTATACAAAGAAAACTACAAGGTACTACTGCAAGAAACCAAAAGGGACCTACATTAAGTGGAAAAACATACCTTGCTCATGGATAGGAAGACTTAACATAGTAAAAATGCCTATTCTACCAAGAGCCATCTATATATACAATGCACTTCCGATCCAAATCCCAACAATATTTTTTAATGAGATGGAGAAACAAATCACCAACTTCATATGGAAGGGAAAGAAGCTCCAGATAAGTAAAGCATTACTAAAAAAGAACAAAGTGGGAGGACTCACTCTACCTGATCTTAGAACCTATTATACCACCACAGTAGTCAAAACAGCCTGGTAATGGTACAACAACAGACACATAGACCAATGGAACAGAATTAAGAACCCAGATATAAATCCATCCATACATGAGCAGCTGATATTTGACAAAGGCCCAGTGTCAGTTAAATGGGGAAAAGATAGTCTTTTTAACAAATGGTGCTGGCATAACTGGATATCCATCTGCAAAAAAATGAAACACGTCCGACCCATACCTCACACCATGCACAAAAATTAACTCCAAATGGATCAAAGACCTAAACATAAAATCTAAAATGATAAAGATCATGGAAGAAAAAATAGGGACAACGTTAGGAGCCCTAATACATGGTATAAACAGAACATAAAACATTACTAAAAATGCCAAAGAGAAACCAGATAACTGGGAGCTCCTAAAAATCAAACACCTGTGCTCATCCAAAGACTTCACCAAAAGAGTAAAAAGTCCACCTACAGACTAGGAAAAAATTTTTGGCTATGACATCTCTGACCAGCGCCTGATCTCTAAAATCTATGTGACTCAGCTAAAACTCAACCACAAAGAGACAAACAACCCAATTAAAAAATGGGTAAAGGATATGAACAGGCACTTCACTAAAGAAGACATTCAGATGGCTAACAGATACATGAGGAAATGCTCTCAATCATTAGTCATTAGAGAAATGCAAATCAAAACTACAATGAGATTCCATCTCACGCCAACAAGGCTGGCATTAATCCAAAAAACACAAAATAATAAATGTTGGAGAGGCTGTGGAGAGATTGGAACACTTATACACTGCTAGTGGGAATGTCAAATGGTACAACAACTTTGGAAATCAATTTGGCACTTCCTTAAAAAGCTAGAAATAGAACTACCATATGATCCAGCAATCTCACTCCTTGGGATATATCTTAGAGAAATAAGAGCCTTTACACAAACAGATATATGTACACCCATGTTTACTGCGGCACTGTTTATGATAGCAAAAAGATGGAACCAACCAAGGTGCCCATCAATGGATGAATGGATAAATTATGGTATAGCCACACAGTGGAATACTACTCATCGATAAAGAACGGTGATGAATTGGTGAAACATTTCATAACGTGGTGAAAACTGGAAGACATTATGCTGAGTGAAATTCGGCAGTTGCAAAAGGACAAATATTGTATAAGACCACTATAAGATCTTGAGAAATAGTTTAAACTGAAAAGAACACACTCTTTTGTGGTTGTGTGAGGGGTGAGGGAGGGAGGGTAGGAGAGGGACATTTACTAAATAGACAGTAGACAAGAACTACTTTGGGTGAAGAAAATGACAACACTCAACACAGTGAAGGTCAGCACAACTGGAGTAAACCAAAGCAGTTTCCTGAATAATCTGAATGCTTCGAAGTTCAGCGAAGCAGGGGCAGGGGCTTGGGGACCATGGTTTCAGGGGACATCTAAGTCAATTGGCATAATACAGTCTATTAAGAAAACACTCTGCATCCCACTTTGAAGAGGGCGTCTGGGTTCTTAAATACTAGCAAGCAGCCATCTAAGATGCATCAATGAGTCCGAACCCACCTGGATCAAAGGAGAATGAAGAACACCAAGAACAGAAGATAATAACGAGCCCAAGAGACAGAAAGGGCTATATGAATCAGAGACTACATTATCCTGGGACCAGAAGAACTAGATGGTGCCCGGCCACAACCGATGACTGCCCTGACAGGGAATACAACAGAGAACCTCTGAGGGAGCAGGAGAACAGTGGGATGCAGACCCCAAATTCACATAAAAAGACCGGGCTTAATGGTCTGACTGAGACTGGAAGGACCCTGGTGATCATGGCCTCCAGACCTTCTGTTGGCCCACTACAGGAACCATCCCTAAAGCCAGCTCGTCAGACATGGATTGGACCGGGCAATGGATTGGAGAGGGATGCTGGTGAGGTGTGAGCTGCTTGGTTCGGGTGGACACTTGAGACAATGTTGGCATCTTCTGCCTGGAGGGGAGATGTGAGGGTAGAGGGGCTTAGAAGCTGGCAAAATGATCACGAAAAGAGAGAGTGGAAGGAGAGAGTGGGCTGTCTCATGGGGAAAGTAATTGGGAGTATGTAGCAAGTTGTGTATGGGGTTTTGTGTGAGAGACTGACTTGATTTGTAAACTTTCACTATAAAGCACAATAAAAATTTTTTTAAAAAAAGTTTGTTGTTGTGGTTAATATTTTGTCCATGCTTTATCCTTTTTACTTTGGCTAAAGTAGTCTGACCAAGCTACACTGCTAATACTGGAAGTTGTATGTTTACTACATTATTTAAAAAAAAAAAAAAAAACATTTTCCCAGCTATTTGGTAAATATTTCCCCCCCAATCATCCCTTACTTTGCCTTTTTGTTTTACTTCGGCGGGGGCGGGGGGGGGTTTATTTGAAATTTCCTTTAATTCCCAGTATTGAGTTGATTTTCTTTCTTTTTTTTTTTTTTAAATAACATTATTCTTGATTTACAAAGGGAGTATTTGTTTTAATCTTTCTGGGGACATCAACTATTTCTAGAAGTTTCTTTCTGTATTACACATAAACATTTCCTATGAAAGGCAGCATGGGGTTGGGGACTTGGGAGTTAGATGTGGATCTATATTTTAGTTTTAGCTTTACAAATCTCTGCAAGTTTGGGGAAGCTTCTGAGTGATTCAGGGTCCAACCAAATCAAATATTTGCACTATGTAATGTAAAAAATGCGCTTTATATGGGGAATTCAGTTCATGGGAGATGAATGATACTGACAGGTCAAGCCATGGAGAAGGAGGCAATTAGAACGGTAGTAGGAACAGGAAACCTCTATTATCCCTGGTGGGACAAAGAAAGGAGATACTGTTGCCAGAGTCTGGCAATGAACTGGTGGAAGCACAAAGCAAACTGGGCCTGTCTGCTGAGAGATGAAGACACACAGCCAACCCAGAAGCATCTAGAGATATAATTGGAGGCAAAAAGAGAGAAAGATGTGCTGGCTCTTCTTTTTTCCTGCCTTTCAGTTTATTTCTAGTGTCAAACCTCATGGAAGTTGGCTGTCACCACATCAGCGACATACAGGCTGAGGAGCTGGGTCAGATCAGGAAAAAGACCAGCCAGGGAAGAATACAGCCCTCAGAACTGCACACTGAGAAACCTCAATTTACTTTGCTTTGAAATGGGGGCCTTAATGCCTCCTATTAGGCGTTTAGGGGAAGATTACATGAAACAATATATGCCAATTTTTGGCCCATACCTAAGAAGTATCAATAAATGCTAAGAAAATTTATATAAATGTTCTATATATGTATAAACTACATATAGCTGTTTTTACTATAATCAGTTGCTGTCGAGTGGACTCTCATTCATAGTGACCCTATAGGACAGAGTAGGACTGCCCCCTAGGGTTTCCAAGGCTGTAATCTTTGCAGAAGCAGACTGGCACATCTTTCTCCCGTGGAGCAGCTGATGGGTTTGAACCATTGACCTTTTGGGTAGCAGACGAGTGCTTTAACCAGTGCCACCAGGGCTTTTGTTTTTACTGTAAAAAGAATATATTAATATTATTGTAAGTACACTGCCCAATGTGTCTGTGTGGTAGATTACACAAAAAAATGGCTACACACTCCTCCCATTCCTTTATCACAAAATTTTAAAATGTGTTTGCTGTTTCTTTCATCAAGAGTTAAATTCTCCCTCCCCATCCATTAAATCTGGGCTTGACCGTGAGATGTGATTCAGAAATAGAATTCTCACATTCCATGCGGCAGGCCTGGTTTCGATTCCCAGCCAACACACCTTATGCACATACACCAGCCATCTGCCAGCGAGAGCTTGTGTGTTTCTGTGATGTCGAACAGGTTTCAGCAGAGTTTCCAGACTAAGACAGACTAGGAACAAAGACCTGGTTATCTACTTCAGAAATACTTCAGAAAAAATCATCCAATGAGTATTCTATGGATGACAACAGTCAAAGTCACGAATGATCATGGGGGCAATGCAGGACCAGGAACCATATCATTCCATTGTGCAATGGGTCGCCATGAGCCACGGGTCTGCGCAACAGCAGCTAACGACAGAATCACGTTAACAAGTGAGAAAAAGCAGAGGTTTGAAATGTGTGTGCACACCAGGGTTTATCTTCTCTATCACTGGGAATACTTTGCCACCAAGTGAAAAAGCTCAAACTAGCCATAAGAGCACAAGTCGTCCCTGCTGAGGCCACATGCACCAACCCAACTACCAGATGACCAAGCCAACATGATACATCTCAAGTGAGCCCAGCAGAGGAACCACCCTGCTGAACACAGCCTAAATTTCTAAATAACCCACAGAATTGTGAGCAACTAAAATGAGTGTGGTTTTAAGCCACTAAATTTTGGCATGATTTGCATCATAGCAATATATAACTGACACATCTGTATCCTGAGCTCTCGTTACAGCTCTTCCATTACCAACTGTGACTTCGAGGAAGTCACTTTATGATATGGTTCCCAGTTTTCTGGAGTGTAACCTAAAATGGCGCAGCATAGACCCGGAGGAAGGCTGATCTCATTTCCAGTTTTCTAACAACTCTGAAATTCTATGCTAATGCAGAAGAAAGTTTGATGTGTTTCTCTCTCTCTTTTATTTTTTTCCTGTAACGTTATTCAAAGATTCGTTTTCCAGAGAACTTTGCTTGAAGAACTGTTTAAAAATATCTGATTATGATGGTACAGAACTCCTGTCAATGAAATGAGCTCCAAATGTCTACATTTAAAAATTTACAGGAAGTTCAAAGAACTCTCAGCGCCCACAGCTACATCAACACTGATGGTGTCTGTTTCCAATGTTGCCATCTCAGCATATTGCAGGAGAGAGATTGGATTTAAAGTCTGACTGATTTAGGTTGGAACGTCACCCCTGTGGCTCAGTGAGCCTGAGAGAATTACTCAGTATATGTAAGCCTCACTAACACATCCCTCAATAATATGTTTTTTAGATGATTAGTGGAAGTGATGACAACATTTCTGTATTTGCTTATTACTATACTTTTTTTTTTATAACTGGTACAGAATATATCTGCTGTTCTATTTCAAGCCCCCCAAAATTTTGAAGTGGGAATGTTTGCGTTGGGACCATCTGATTTTCCCATTTCTCTGTCCTTTGTCCAAGGACCTGGTGGTGCAGTGGTTAAGCGCTGAGGCGCTAACCAAAAGGTCAGCAGCTTGAACCCACCAGCTGCTCCACAGGAGACCAATGTGGCAGTTTTCCTTTTCAGAGCCCCCTCTGTCCCATTTCCCTCCTCTGCCCATTCTCCAGAACTTTTGTTAGCTCACTGTTTGAAGAGGACATATATTAACTAGTTTAAACCTTGATACTTGGTGAATGGGGAACTGAATTATATATTTCAAACAAACTAATAATACCATTTATTCCCAAAGTGGGAAGGTTGACTTATATCTGGAGGAACTACAAAACTGACAAAACACTCAAAACCAGGATATCCCCAGACAAAAGGAAAGCATACTCAAGTCTAAGAAGGGGAAAGTAAGAATACTCCTACCATCCGTAACACGTGTCTTATGGTCAGAGACCTGGGTACAGGTTTATCCCAGGGCCATCCTCCTTTCCTCTAGTTTTCTCAATCCTGAGTGTGTCAGTGGCATAGAATCTCAGATCTTTCCCAGCATTGTCAGCTCCAGTCTTTTTGTTTAAATTCATGGATATTTACTACCCAGCACCTAAGCCAAAGCTGAATCAAGTAGGGAGATATCACTAGTCAGGTGAATACTGCAGCATAGTCCCAGAACCTTGTGAGTTTCCTTGCCCACCAAATCACAACACTCTTCTCCAATTTCCTGTTTTGTTGGCACAGGTTGGATGCTACCTCTGTTTGTATGCTGAGCCACTGTCATTTCCTGAAGAAAGCCCACACCTGAAAAATGGCCTTTATTCCTTAGGACAAGTCCAGTAGTGTGTTGCTAATGTTTAACAACTGACTCACCAAGGTGTTAGGGGCTGATTTGTAGTATTTTCCCATTTCTGTGGTGTAAATACTTCAAGCACAGCCAATTTCAAGCTAACAATCTGTTGGAACTGGATGCAGAGTTGGGAAGAGATGAGCGCAATCAGCTCTTGCGAGCTATCCGCAGCACATCACTGGACAAGACTTGGTTATTGACCAGACAACCCATAGAAACATATAAAGATATCTTTCAGTTTATTAGTACCCAGGAAAATGCAAATGAGGATCATGAGAAACCGTTCCTCGGCCATTAAAGTAGTAAAAGTTGAAAAGTGAAAAATTCTAGTGTTTGGAGAGATTGTAAATCAGTTTGTTGTTGCTGGGTGTCATCGAGTTGACTCCGATTCATACTCTGTCCAACAGGATGGAGCAGGACGGTCCCACAGGGTCTCGTATGCTTTAGTCGTTATGGGAGCAGATCACCAGGCAGATCACCAGATCTTTCTTCCTGTGAAGTTGCTGGTGGGTTTGAACAGGTGACCTTTTGGTTAGCAGCCGAGCACTTAATCATTGCCTCCTAGGGCTCCTGTGACTCCCTTTGTTGTTGTTGTTAGATGTTGTCGAGTCGATTCCAATTCACAGTGACCCTACGTACAACAGAATAGGACGTTGTCCAATCCTGCGCCATCCTCACAGTCATTGTTATGCCTGAGCCCACTGTTGTAGCCACTGTGTCAATCCTCCTCGTTGAGGGCATCCCTCTTTTTTGCTGACTCTCTATTTATCAAGCATGATGTACTTCTCCAGGAACTGGCCTCTCCTGATAACATGCCCAAAGTACATGAAACAAAGTCTCACCATCCTTGCTTCTAAAGGGCATTCTTGCTGCACTTCTTCCAAGTTCATTTTGAGTCCTGCCACATCAGCAAGCGAAGGTTGCGAGAGCTTTACTCCATCCATGTATTAAGGTTGGTCTTAAAAAATAAAAAAAAAACTCTAGCAATAACTCAAATTCCCATTTAAGGGAGAACGGATAGATGATTTAATACGGAGCCAGTATAGTGTTATAACTATTGAAATGAATGAACTGCTACTATATTCATCAGTGTGACTAAAACTTAGCCATATAATTTTCATTAAAAAAAAAAAAATCCCAAAAGGCTACAATCAGCATGAGATTTCCTTTGTAATATTTTAAAAACAACAAAAATTACAGAATATGTTTTGAATACATATTGATATGACAACATTATTTAAGACGAAAAGCAAGAGAATGATGAACACATGACTCAGAAGAGCAGGTGGTTTGGGTGGGGGAAGGAGACAGTCAGGAGGGGGGGACCACGTAGAGGAATTTACGTGACAGTAGTTTTCACGTTGGGCATTGCGTTTAATAGGGTTTATTATTAATCGAAAGTAAAGAGGGCCCTGAATGGACTGAAGAAGAAAATGTCATGTATCAAAGTTCATAGCTAACTATTTGTGTCTCTGTTGAACTTAAATACACAAGAGAAAACAATCCATGACAATCTGTTCCTGTAAAGATTTCAGCCTAGGAAACCCTCTGGGGCAATTTTACTCTGTTATACAGTGCAGCTGTGAGTCAGAATTGACTAGACAGCACACAACAATTTTAACCCAAAACTCCACTGCCGTCGAGTCGATTCTGACTCATAGTGACCCTACAGGAGAATAGAACTGCCCCCATGGAGTTTCCAAGAAGCGCCTGGTGGATTTGAACTGCTGATCTTTTGGTTAGCAGCTGTAGCACTTAACCACTACGCCACTAAGGTTTCCCAACAATTTTAGCTGGGGCAAAAAAGTACTTCGAACTGTATAATCAGTAGAACTCTAAAGTCATATAATGGTGAACAATGGTAAGCTAGAGAAGAGGATACGTGAGACCCTGCATCATGCCTTCTTTTGCTCCCAGACACTGGCTGGGACCCTCTGGTAGATGGAATGGTTTGCTTTCTGCTATCTTAATTTTTACTGTTAATCTCCAGGCACTTGATTTTTTTTTTTTTTCCTTTCCTACCCCCTCAGTGACAGGTTCCAACAGGTACATAATAATGTCAACCAACTAGTTCCAATCGAGTCTTGATTCTGACTCATGACAAACCCAGAGTAAAATTGTGCTCATAGGATCTTCAATGGCTAGTCTTTTGGAAGTAGATTGCCAGGGCTTTCTTTGGAAGTGCCTCTTGGTGGAGTTAAAATGCCAACCTTTAGGTTAGCAGCCAAATGTATCAACCCTTTGCACCACCCAGGGAATAGCTAACATTTATTGAGTGCTTACGAGCACTTAGCATACACTGTTGTTGTTAGGTGCCCTCAGGTTGATTCTGACTCATAGCAACCCTGTGTACAACAGAACAAAACACTGTTCTACCCTCTACCATTCTCACAAGTGTTGTTATGCTTGAGCCCATTGTTACAGCCACTTTGTCAGTCCATCTCATTGAGGGTCCTCCTCTTCTTTGCCAACCATCTATTCTACCAAACATGTTGTCCTTCTCCAGGGACTGGTCCCTCCTGATAACGTGTCCAAAGTACATGAGATGAAGTCTCACCATCCTTGCCTCTTATGAACATTCTGGTTGTACCTTCTCCAACACAGATGTGTTTATTCTTCTGGCAGTCCATGGTATATTCAATATTCTTAGCCAACACCATAATTCATAGGCTTAATTCTTCTTCTTAGGTCTTCCTTATTCACTGTCCAGCTTTCACGTGCATATGAAGTAATTGGAAACATCAGCACATCAAAATTTCATAGGCAAGCTTGTGTATCCTGATCTTACAGAAGCAGGAAAATACAGCTCAGGGAGGCTAAAGAACTTGCCCAAAGTTACATTGCTAGGAAGTGGCAGAGAAGGGATGGAGTCCAGGCTACAGAGACTACACTCTTAACCATTGCGTCCCGCAGACTCTTGGTACTACAGGCACACAATCACTATTGAATGGATGGATAACGGAGCCACAGTCCCCCATGCTCTGTTGAACACAGAGGACTCCTCCTGCAGAGAAGGTCTATTAGTAGTCCTCAAAACTCTCCAAATGGATGAACTCCAGCTCTTCTTTGCTGAGGTTCCAGCATGCTTTGTAGCCATGGTTTTGTACCTTATTATTCTTGACACAAACATAATGTAATAATGCCTCTGAATGTTTTTGAATGAATAGCTTTATGAATGCCTGTTCCCTGGGGCCAGTATCTGAGGCTGCTGTGGTCTTGGTGAGAAAGAGCTGTTCCCAGCTTGTTCCCTCAAGGATATCAATAGACACTGCCCTCAAAGCTCAGATGCCCTGAAGCCATTAGCACTCAATGCTTGCGCCAGAATGTTTCCATCGATAGAAACATCTCCAGAAATTCATATTTCTACTTAAAAGAAATATATCCAAGAGATAATGAGCTGCAGGATTCAGCAGTAGATAAAACCTAAGTGCAGACCAGTGTCATTACAGACTTCAGAAAATGCACCTCTCCCTTCTCAACTTCGCCTTCTCTAGAAGTGGGTAATGAGCTGTTAGATGCCCACTCAGTGGGCAGAAATAAGAAGGCTATGTCTACGAGACCCTGTGCAGCAGAAGGCAATACATATATATTTATGAGATCACTACCTCAGAATCACTTTGAAGAGGATAGAGACTGTCCATCCTCTATTCTATTTAGTTTTCACAAAATTTTCTGTATTTGGTATGAGATCCTCATTTCAAAAATGAGGCAACCGATGCTATAAGAGGTCAAGTGACTTATCTACGTATATATTGCCAGTGGGTAGAGTTTCTGGTCTTTGCCGTCTACTTTTAGTCCTTCTAGCTCCCTTAATATATTCTTCTATGCAGGGCTTCAGCAGTTATAGCTGCTCTGTAGGAAAACAGAAAGCTACGTGTGGAATGTATAAATAAAAGGAGCTATAAATATCTCCAAAGAAGCATGGAAGATACGTTGGAAATATATTTCCCATTTAATCGTTAAGGCTGAGGTACTCATGTAATTTTGGCATTGCATAGTTTAGAAATCTGATTTGGATCTAGTTCTGCCTCTCTCCTGTTACATGACTGAGGGACAACTCCCTTACCTTCTATGTTTCCACATCCACATAACGAGAATCATAACAGTCTTCCAGAGTATCCCGTTTAAACATAAATAGCTTAGGTGCACGTTTTGTACAAGTTTTTTTTTTGTTTGTTTGTTTTTTAAAGCAATCAAGTATTCACACTTCATAGGTAAGATACCTGAAGAATAGAGAGGTCAGGTTCTATAAAGTCATACTACATATTAGGATTATTTTCTTGGCCCAGTGGCCAAGTCCTGCCTCTGTAAACAAAGTTCTTTTGGAGCACAGCCACACTCATTCGTTCATGCATCATCTATGTCTACTTTCACCCTATGATGGTGTTGCTGAGTAGTTGTGACTAAAGAGGTAGTATGACCCACAACACATAAAGTATTTACTCTCTGGCCCCTTAAGACAAAGTTTGCCTAGCTCTACTCTACACCTGGCTGATCTTAACAGCACCAGGTATAGACAGGGAACCCAACACCTGACTCTGTGACAGGAAAAGACAAGAGAACATCATTTGACTTTCCTTGACTTTCTAAGGCATGTCCTCAGCTGGGCCTGATGTTTGCAGTCCTATTAAAACTGGTTGCTGTCGAGTCGATTTCCAGCTCATAGTGACCCTATAATCCTACTGTCCTACTATCTTGGAATTCAGGAGGCAAGGTGGATTAGCTGTGTGATCCTCTTTGAATCAGTTTATTTTCCTGATTCCAGTCAAATCATGAGTTGGGGAGGAGGGGTCATAAGGAAGTTGTTTTTCTCTCAAAACAAAAATAAAAGCTCGTATGTGCATAAAAAAAGAGATGAAAACAGGAGAAAACCCAAGAACGGAAACTGAGCCAAGGGGCATTCTGTCCCCCTCAAGGCCTCACAAGGTTCTCAGTGGATGGGGGTCAAATATGGATCTACTCCTTCAATAAAACAAACCCAGGAAGGGACAGAGGCTCCGATTGTCTGATGCTGGCCATTTGGTCCCTGCCCTTTGATAATGTCATGCTGCCCTCCAAGTATCACTTGCCCCGCCCTAAAGAGGCAGCAACAGGGAACCATGTGCCCTGATGCCCTTGTTGCCCAAAGACACCGGCAAGATCTCTGAACAGTATCAAAAAAGGCTAATTTTCTGCCAATTTCAAGAAACTCATGTGATACTCTTCGCTGTAGGGCATTTGAAAATCACTTGGGGACAAACAACAACACATCCAAATGAAAATAGCATCTAATTATGGTAAGAGAAGTATCCTTTGAAGATTTGTGTATTTACTAGATTATTCCTTCAATAAATATTCACTGAATGCTTATTCTATAGATTCCATACCAAGGATTTTCATTTCTCACACGCTTTTAAGTATGTCTTAAATGGCAGGCATTGTAGAGAGGAATAGGAACACAGGTGAAACTCGAGCAATGTTTCACCTGGAAAAGTTCACACTCCAGGTGGGGAGCCACATACAGAGGTAAATGATGCTGCATCCCAGGTTGTGCTACTGAAGGGGTAAACACAAAGTGCCTTAGGGGCAGATATAAGTGAGCATTTCATTTCCAAGCATGGAAAGTTCTTACAGAAATGCCAGAAAGGAAGCCCACCCTCAAGTTATGAATCTTCACCTTCAGGTTAAGTGGGAAAGAATGAAATCAAGAACCAATTTAGCTCCAGGATGTACTTTTGTACCTGAATTATAACAATGATTTTATATGTATCCCTTTTATATGGAAATGTTTAACTGTGTTTTACTGACTATGCAAAGGCATTCGACTGTGTGGATCATAACAAATTATGGATAACACTGCAAAGAATGAGAACACCAGAACACTTAATTGTGCTCATGAGGAACCTGTACATAGATCAAGAGGCAGTAGTTCAAACAAGACAAGGAGATACCGGATGATTTAAAGTCGGAAAAGTGTATGTCAGGGTTGTATCCTTTCATCATATGTACCCAATCTGTATGCTGAACAAATAATCCGAGAAGCTGGACTATAGGAAGAAGATCGGGGGCATCAGGATTGGAGGAAGAATTATTAACAACCTGTGATACACAGATGACACATCCTTGCTTGCTGAAAGTGAAGAAGACTTGAAGCACTTACTGATGAAGATCAAAGACCACAGCCTTCAGTATGGATTGCACCTCAACATAAAGAAAACAAAAATCCTCACAACTGGTCCAATAATCAATGTCGTGATAAACAGAGAAAAGATTGAAGTTGTCAAGGATTTCATTTTACTTGGATCCACAATCAATACCTATGGAAGCTGTTGTTGTGGTTAGGTTAGGTTAGGTTAGGTTAGGGTTAGGTTCCGACTCATAGTGACCCTATGCACAACAGAACGAAACACTGCCCAGTCCTGCTCAATCCTTACAATCGTTGTCATGCTTGAGTTCATTGTTGCAGCCACTGTGTCAATCCACCTCATTGAGGGTCTTCCTCTTTTCCGTTGACTGTGTTCTCTGCCAAGCATGATGTCCTTCTCCAGGGACTGATCCCTCCTGACAACATGTCCAAAGTATGTAAGATGCAGTTTCGCCATCCTTGCCTGTAAGGAGCATTCTGGCCGCACTTCTCCCAAGACAGATTTGTTTGTTCTTTTGGCAGCCCATGGTATATTCAATATTCTTCACCAACACCACAATTCAAAGGCATCAACTCTTCTTCAGTCTTCTTTATTCATTGGCCAGCTTTCACATGCATATGATGTGATTGAAAATACCATGGCCTGGGTCAGGCGCACCTTAGTCTTCAGGGTGACATCTTTGCTCTTCAACACTTTGAAGAGGACTTTTGCAGCAGATTTGCCCAATGCAATGCATCTTTTGATTTCTTGACTGCTGCTTAGATGGCTGTTGATTGTGGATCCAGGTAAAATGAAATCCTTGACAACTTCAATCTTTTCTCCATTTATCATGACGTTGGCCATTGGTCCAGTTGTGAGGATTTTTGTTTTCTTTATGTTGAGGTGTAATCCATACTGAAGGCTGTGGTCTTTGATCTTCATCAGGAAGTGCTTCAAGTCCTCTTCACTTTCAGCAAGCAAGGTTGTGTCATCTGCATAATGCAGGTTGTTAAGGAGTCTTCCTCCAATCCTGATGCCCCCGATCTTCTTCCTATAGTCCAGCTTCTCGGATTATTTGTTCAGCATACAGATTAAATAGGTATGGTGAAAGAATACAACCCTGACACACACCTTTCCTGACTTTAAACCAATCAGTATCCCCTTGTTCTGTCAGAACAACTGCCTCTTGATCTATGTAAAGGTTCCTCATGAACACAATTAAGTGTTCTGGGATTCCCATTCTTCGCAATGTTAGCCATAGTTTCTTATGATCCACACAGCCGAATGCCTTTGCATAGTCAACAAAACACAGGTAAACATCCTTCTAGTATTCTCTGCTTTCAGCCAGGATCCATCTGACATCAGCAATGATATCCCTGGTTCCATATCCTCTTCTGAAACCGGCCTGAATTTCTGGCAGTTCCCTGTAGGTATACTATGCAACCACTTTTGAATGATCTTCAGCAAAATTTTGCTTGCGTGTGATATTAATGATATTGTTCTATAATTTCCACATTCCGTTGGATCACCTTTCTTGGGAATAGGCATAAATATGGATCTCTTCCAGTCAGTTGGCCAGGAAGCTGTCTTCCGTATTTCTTGGCATAGACGAGTGAGCACCTCCAGTGCTTCTTCTGTTTGTTGAAACATCTCAATTGATATTCCATCAGTTCCTGGAGCCATGTTTTTTGCCAATGCCTTCAGAGCAGATTGGACTTCTTCCTTCAGTACCATCGGTTCCTGATCATATGCCACCTCTTGAAATGGTTGAACATAGGCTAATTCTTTTTGGTGTAATGACTCTGTGTATTCTTTCCATGTTCTTTTGATGCTTCCTGCGTTATTTAATATTTTCCCCATGGAATCTTTCACTATTGCAACTCGAGGCTTGAATTTTTATTTCAGTTCTTTCAGCTTGAGAAACGCGGAGTGTGTTCTTCCCTTTTGGTTTTCCATCTCCAGCTCTTTGCACATGTCATTATAATACTTTACTTTGTCTTCTTGAGAAGCCCTTTGAAATCTTCTGTTCAGTGTTTTTACTTCATCAATTCTTTCTTTTGCTTTAGCTGCTCGACGCTCAAAAGCAAGTTTCAGAGTCTCCTCTGACATCCATCTTGGTCTTTTCTTTCTTTCCTGTCTTTTCAGTGACCTCTTGCTTTCTTCACGTATGATGTCCTTGATGTCATTCCACAACTCATCTGATCTTCAGTCACTAGTGTTCAAGGCATCAAATCTATTCTTGAGATGGTCTCTAAATTCAGGTGGGATACACTCAAGGTCATATTTTGGCTCTCATGGACTTGTTCTGATTTTCTTCAGTTTCAGCTTGAACTTGCATATGAGCAATTAATGGTCTGTTCCACAGTTGGCCCCTGGCCTTGTTCTGACTGATGATATTGAGCTTTTCCATCATCTCTTTCCACAGGTGTAGTCAATTTGATTTCTGAGTGTACCATCTGGCAAGGTCCATGTGTATAGTCACCGTTTATGTTGGTGAAAGAAGGTATTTGTAATGAAGAAGTCTTTGGTCTTGCAAAATTCTATCATTCGGTCTCCGGCATTGTTTCTATCACCAAGGCCATATTTTCCAACTACTGATCCTTCTTCTTTGTTTCCAACTTTCGCATTCCAATCACCAGTGATTATCAATGCATCTTGATTGCGTGTTCGATCAATTTCAGACTGTAGCAGCTGATAAAAATTTTCTATTTCTTCATCTTTGGCCCTAGTGGTTGGTGCATAAATTTGAATAATAGTCGTATTAACTGGTCTTCCTTGTAGTCATATGGATATTATCCTATCACTGATAGCGTTGTACTTCAGGATAGATCTTGAAACGTTCTTTTCGACAATGAATGCAACACCATTCCTCTTCAAGTTGTCATTCCCAGCATAGTAGACTATGTGACTGTCCAATTAAAAATGGCCAATACCAGTCCATTTCAGCTCACTAATTCCTATGATATCAATGTTTATGCATTCCATTACATTTTTGACAATTTCTAATTTCCTAGATTCATACGTCCTACATTCCAGATTCTGATTATTAATGGATGTTTGCAGCTGTTTCTTCTCATTTTGAGTCGTCCCACATCAGCAAATGAAGGTCCCGAAAGCTTTACTCCAACCATGTCATTAAGGTCGACTCTACTTTGAGGAGGCAGCTCTTCCCCAGTCATCTTTTGAGTGCCTTCCAGCCTGGGGGGCTCATCTTCCAGCACTATATCAGACAATGTTCTGCTGCTATTCATAAGGTTTTCACTGGCTAGTGCTTTTCAGAAGTAGACTCCTGGGCCCTTCTTCCTAGTCTCTCTTAGTCTGGAAGCTCACCTGAAACCTGTCCTCCTTGGGTGACCCTGTTTGTATCTGAATACCGGTGGCATAGCTTCCAGCATCACAGTCACACACAAGCCCCCACAGTATGACAAACTGACACACACGTGGGGGACCTATGGAAACAGCAGTCAAGAAATCAAAAGATGCATTGCATTGGGAAAATCTGCTGCAAAAGACCCCCTTAAAGTGTTAAAAAGCAAAGATGTCACTTTAGGGACTAAGGTGTGCCTGACCCAAGCCATAGTGTTTTCATTCGCCTCATATGCATGTGAAAGCTGGACAATGAATAACAAAGACCTAAGAAGAATTGATGTTTTTGAATTGCAGTGTTGGTGAAGAATATTGAATATACCACGGACTGCGGAGATAACGAAAAAATCTATTTTAGAAGTACAGCCAGGATGCTCCTTAGAATTGAGAATGGTGAGACTTCGTCTCATATGCTTCAGACTTGTTATCAGAAGGGATCGGTGCCTAGAGAAGGTATCATGCTTAGTTAAGTAGAGGGTCAGTGAAAAAGAGGAAGATCCTCAACAGGATGGATTGACACAGTGGCTGCAACAATGGACTCAAGTATTACAAAGATCATAAGGATGGTGCAGGACTGGGTAGTGTTTCGTTCTGTTGTACTTAGGACTGCTATGAGTTGGAATCAACTCGAAGGCACCTAACAGCAACACATGGAAAAGCAAACTTGTTAATCGTGTGCAAGTGTGTAAATGAGTGTTAGGGACGTGGAAAAGGTGTAAATACGGGGGGGTTGGCAGAAAAGAAATATGAACTGTTCTTTCCAGTACTTGAGTTTCCTCCACAGTTGGTCAAAGCGCAATATTTATGCATGACAAAGGTTTCTACTCCCATCTGTTGGCTCAAATACATGCTTACCGATATGTGTTCTTATGGTTGGTTTAAAATAAGCTGAAACTGCAAAGACATACCGTGCATGTGAAATATGTTGCATTGCTTACACGATGTTTCTCTCCAAAATTACCCCATCCATTGACAGTTCAGAAGGAAGCATCAGGGGAATCTGGTCTACCCCTTGCAATGTGGCAGAAAGGGGCATTGTGGGTTAGTGCCTTTAGAAGGTGACAGACTTGCACTCAAATCCTCTCTCTGCCATTTATTAGCTAGTTGACCCTGGTCAAATCACTTAACTTTTCTGGTTTAGTTTCAAAAAAGCCTTTGTTGTGCCATAAAAGTCTGTGCATGTCATTTTCTTTACGTGTGTGTGTGTATGTAAAGACAGAGAGAAAGATCAGGCACATGGAACTGCAACATGACCAGAGACATATTTTAGAAAGATTTTTCTAGAAGTAGACTTTCTTTGGGTAGGGGTAGGAGCGGGTGATTGACAGACTGTGGGCATCTTTAGAAAATCTCTTTTGATGTTATAGGTGATGATCTATAACAAAATAAAAGAAAAGCTTGATTTTCTGATACCACTACAACAAGCTACCTACTTGTAGCAGAAATACAGAAGTAAATGGAACCAAACTTGTCTGAATAAGGATGGATGGCTTCACAGTAGAGGTGATATTTAACCAATGTTTGCATGATGAATAGGAGTTTTATAAGCAAGGGAAGGAGGACTAGCTATTCCATGATTGGAACACACAAAGGAACAAAGCCCCAGAAGTACCTGACTTATGAGGAGAAAGTGTGATTATCTTTGTGAGACTGGATTTCATGGGATGTAAGGAGATACTTGGAGAGGATGTGGATAAATGAATGCACATGGAGTGACAGCTGAAATGAAAAAGAAGGGGGCCAGATTATAAAGATTCTAAATTAGAAATTTGGATTCTATATTTTATTTAAGAAGCCTGAGTGACACAAGCAGTTTGTGATCGTCTGCTAGACAAAAGTTTGGCGGTTCAAACTCACCCAGTGGTTCTGCAGAAGAAAAGGTCTGGCTATGGGCTTCCCTAAAGATTACAGCAAAAAAAAAGCCCTATGGAGGAGTTCTACACTGTAACACGTGGGGTCACCTTGAGTCAGGGGTCACTAACAACATAAGCATATTTCATTTATTTTCTTGCAGAATAGACCAATTCACTTCTGAATCCCCATGTCACTGGTTCATAAGAGAAATTCCAACTGCAGCACTCAGAGCTTGGTCAGCACACCATCCCACCTTTGCTACCATGATTAAACCAAAATCAAATCTGTTGTCATCAAGTCGATTCTGACTCATAGCGGCCCTATAGGTCAGAGTAGAACTGCCCCATAGGGTTTCCAAGGAGCGCCTGGTGGATTTGAATTGCTGATCTTTTGGTTAACAGCTATCGTTCTTAACCGCTATGCCACCAGGGTTTCAATGATTGTATTCTCCTTTTTCTCTGTCTTTCCCGGGTTGCACATATGTGTTCTTTGCCCTGACCTTCAGAACTGCTTTTCTTCATTTCCCCCACACCTTTCACCTTGTGACTGGTCGTCTTCTTTCCTGGAGTGCTTCAACTCAGAATGACGCCACACATTATGTATCTCTGATTCCACGTGTCTCTGATGGGCTTTCATCATAGCAGTTTCCAGATCTATCCCCAGATCTAGGTCCATCAAAAAAGTGTCATCTTCCACTCCACCCTATCCCCACGGGGTATGGAGCCAAGATCTCAGACCTCCCTTGATATTCTTGATCCTTTGTGGCTGGTGATGGTTGAAATGAATGAAGTCGTGCTGGTAGAGTCAGGGCAAGTGGCAGATGATGAGGATCACACTGGTCCCATCCTACTCACAACCATCAGTGTAAGTTTTCTTTGGAAAAATTTTATAAATATTTAGTGAAGATCTATATCCTCATTTGCTTCTGAAATGGAATAGAAATGACTGACTAGAAAACCTTTTTAGATAATCAAGTGACTCACATTTCTCACAACCTCTTCTAGATGCTGTGAAGACCAAAGTAGTCCAATTCTCGTTCCTTCAGTAATGTCTTAAACTATTCCTTCTCCCAAGTCAAAATTTTCTTAAATTTGTCTGAATGATTCCAGCATTAGTAAAAATTATAGCCGATAGATATTAAGTCCAGCACTAAGTAGTCTTAAGAAATTATTAAGGACCAATTTTTCCCATGTTGGGAAAAATATTTAAATTTGATGACTCATCACACTACCTGCGCACATGTGGGGCAATCTGGTACTTTTTAGAAGTCACTCAACAGCACACATTACTCTTTTGTTCACAATTATTCTTTTCAGAGTATTTGTCATTTGTCAGGTAAGAAAATAGGGGAATAAAGTTTGGATGGTTTACTCAATGTCACTGAGCTAATTAATGTTCAGAGTGTGTTTATCGTGGGGAAGAGGGACTTGCGCTTCTTTTGGCAATTACACTATACTCTTTCATCACATTTGTATCTCTGATCCTCAAATAATTTACCATAGGTTATGAAACATAGGATGCCTTTAATTCCTATCATTGTTAGGTGCTGTCGAGGCAGTTCTGACTCAATGTAACCCTATGTACAATAGAACAAAACAATGCCCGGTCCTGCACCATCTTCACAATCTTTGTTATGCTTGAGCCCATTGTTGCAGCCACTGTGTCAATTCATCTTGCTGAGGGTCTTCCTCTTTTACAATGACCCTCTAATTTACCAAGCATGATGTCCTTCTACAGGGATGGATCCCTCCTGAACATGTCCAAAGTATGTGAGATGTAGTCTTACCATCCTTGCTTCTAAGGAGCATTCTGGTTGTACTTCTTCCAAGACAAATTTATTTGTTGTTTTAGCAGTCCATTTTGTACCCAATATTCCTCGCCAACACCAAAATTCAAAGGCATCAATTCTTCTTCAGTCTTCCTTACTCATTGTCCAGCTTTCACATGCCTGTGAGGCGATTGAAAACACCATGGCTTGGGTCAGGCTCACTTTAGTCCTTAAAGTGACATCTTTGCTTTTCAAAACTTTAAGGTCTTTTGCAGTAGTTGTTTAATGGTCCAGTTGTGAGGATTTTTGTTTTCTTTATGTTGAGGTGTAATCCATACAGAAGGCTGTGGTCTTTGATCTTCATCACTAAGTGCTTCAAGCTCTCTTTACTTTCAGTGAAGCAAGGTTGTGTCATCTGTACAGGTTGTTAATGAGTCTTCCTCCAATCTTGATGCACCATTCTTCTTCATATAGTCCAGCTTCTCTGAGTATTTGCCCAGCATACAGATTGAATAGATATGGTGAAAGGATACAACCGTGAAGCACACCTTTCCTGACTTTAAGCCATGCAGTATCCCTTGTCCTGTTCAAAGTACAGCCTCTTGGTCTATGTACAGGTTCCTCATGAGCACAACTAAGCATTCTGGAATTCCCATTCTTTGCAATGTTATCCGTAATTTGTTATGATCCACACAATAGAATGTCTTTGCATAGTCAATAAAATACAGGTAAACACTTGTGTTAATTCCTATACACATGATATTTTCTTAGTCCCTGGATTTTCACATTTGCCATGGAAGAGAAAAATAAGTAAGCTAGGTGAAGAGCCCAAATCCCAAACCTCCCTTCATCATCTTTATCCTCTCTGGCTGATGCTAGCTGAGATGAGAGAAATTGTCTCACCTGAGACAATGACAATGGAAAAATCATATGTGAATCAGACACAAATAGGGCTTGAAGCCAGGGTATGGATCTAGGGAGAAAATACCAAGCAAAACAAGTTTGGACATGAGGCAAGACTATGTAGAGTATATTCTGGGACAAGAACAGAAGATAAGAGGGGGGCTAAATGGGTGATGGTCTCTTCAATGCACTAAATTTGTGGCACAGTACTATATGTATATATTTTTTTATACACTGTGTTTTGTGGTGAATGATGGTGTCATTGCTTTAATAAAAATGTTCTGAAATCATTGACTGAGAAAATCAAGTTTTTCATTCATCTGATTAGAAAAAAAGTACAATGTGATAATATTAAATACTGGTGATGGTATGGACAAATAGGTACTCATTCACTGCAGGAGGAGATTTCAATTTACATAAATACTCTGAAATTAGTTTGTCAAAATTCATTGTAAAAAAACTAATTGCCATTGAATCTATCCCAAGTCATAGTGACCCTATAGGACAGAGTGGAACTGCCCCATAAAGTTTCCAAGGCTGTAATCTTTATGGAAGCAGATTGCCACATCTGTCTCCCACAGAGTCGTTGGTGAATTTGAACCACGGGCCTTTTGGTTAGCAGCCTAGTGCTTAACCACCGTGCCACCAAAGCTCCCCCAAAATTCATCACAATATGAAGTTCACAGACTTCCTGACCTGCAAAGTCCACATCCGGTGAGGATCCTAGAGAAACACAGGAAACAAATACAAGACTGCTTAATAAAGCACTCTTTTTTAATAAGGAGCACTACAAACTGACCTAAATTCCTAACAATATAGAAAAGGTTATGTAACCCTTTCTTATACCTTTGAATTTTTTGTCGATTTTTTGTTTTTTTGTTAATGGAATGCATGCTGAATCATTGAGTGTGTCTGAACTTTTGGTAGATAGCATGAATGTTCAATTATATTAGGACTTAATTATTATGTGTGGCAGATATTATCTCTCTGTACTCTGAGGGTAGGATTATGTGCAGTTACAGTCACACCTCCAGGATAAGCCATCTCATACCATATCCTGAAAAAACAGTAATTTGCAGTACGAGCCTGTTTCTTCCATTTCAAACAGTTATATAGGTCCAGCAGCACATACTGTGAGTGGAAAAGCAACTTCCCAATAAAACCTAATAAAACCTCAGAGGTGGAAAATGTAGGTGGGTGAATGTACATCCCATTACTCATGAAAGCTATAAACAATGTGTGTTCATTCTTTGTAATATTATGGAGCAGTCAAAAGTAACGAGCTATAGCTATATGAACTGATTGAGAAAGTCATCCAAGACGTATTATTGAGTGACTAATACAAGGAGAAAGAGCCCTGTTGGCTCAGTGGTTAAGCACTCAGCTGCTAACGGAAAGGTTGATGGCTCAAACCCACTGCTCACTCCATGGGAGAAAGATGTGGCAGTCTGTTCCCCTGAAGATTACAGCCTTGGAACCCTATGGGACAGCTCTACTCTGTCCTACTGGGTCACTATGAGTTGGAATTGACTTGATGGCAACGGGTTTGATTTGGGCATACCAGCAGAATACATATAGTGTGAAATATACATAAACTCACACAAAGAAACCCATTCCTAACTAAATGCTTCATGTTTTCTACAAAAGATGCATAAGTGAAAGTCTGGACACACAGGCTCCAAATCCATAATAGGTGATGTTTTCAAAGGGGATTTTAACCTATGGTAGATTGCACTATCAGCCCTGATTCTTTTTACTCCTCCCTATCTTCATGCCCTGTGGCATGAAACTTTTCATTCCTTTCACCACATGGACAGAGTATGTTTCCCTGCTAATTGACTGGTTTTAGTCACTATGTTTGAATATTATAATGACATAGGAGTAACTATACCAGATCCAAGCCTGAGCCTTAAGAACCACACATCTCTTTGCTTCCCCTCTTGCCTTCTGCCATTCCCAAGAGAAAAAAAAAAAAATGTCTGGAGTAGTTAAAGATGAAGGATGCCAGTCACATGGATCAGAGACGCCCCAGACAACCTTCACACCAGCGTGAGAAGCAGAGGAGAGGAGCCCAGACCATCCCAACCCAGCCACTATCCTACACATGCATGAGTGAAAATAGCACTGCTGTTTGAAGACACTGAGTTCTGGGTTGGCTTCATACACAGCATTACTGCAGCAATAGCTGATTAATCCATGGCCTTATGTATGATTTTCTTAAAAGGAGAGTGACAAAAAACAATAAAATAATAAATAATAAATATTAAAAAAGAAAGTCAGCTAGCATTTGGTTACTTGCTTTTTAGGAGGTCTTACTACAAGTCCCTGAGTATTGCAAACAGTTAGTGTGCTCAGTTGCTAACTGAAAGGTTGGAGATTCGAGTCTACCCAGAGGCACTACGGAAGAAAGACCTGGTGATCTACTTCAAAAAAATCAGCCATTGAAACGCTTCTGAAACACAGTTATACTCTGACACACCCGAGGTCTCCACGAGTCAAAATTGACTTGATGTGGGGTGGCAGGCTCATGTTTGAAATCTCAGAATAAAATTTGCACTACCATTTGTGTGTATGTAGGTACACTTGCATATTCTTTTACCTATGAGCACAAGTAATCTGTGTGACCATTTACAAATCAATTTGCCTTCTGGAACTTCTGCTTTTTTCCTGCAGGCAAACAGAGACTAGGGATCGAGCTCGATGAGCTAAGTTCTCTTCTGGGTAAGCATTCTGAGATATGGCTTCTGCCCCCCAAGCTTCACTGAGAATTATAGGAACACACTGCTTTGTGATTTTTGGCTCCTGGCCTCTGTATTCTACACTAAGGAAGAGTGAGGAACACAATCTATTTTGACATACTTTTTTCAGATTCTCATGATTTCACATTTCTCAGTCCTCAGGATGACAATTTCTTGTTATAGCAACAAAATTTGGACTATTATGTCCTGGCTCTTTACCTTCCCACTGGGCCATCACAATGCTATTTTTTCATGGAAAAGAATAAAAGGCACATATTTAGTCTTCCTTACAGTATTTGTATTTATTGAGTTCAAAGTACTTGCCAAGCTATGGGAAAGAATATCTCAGACAGATTAGAAACAGTGAGATACTCTTGAAATAGCCATTTCTTAGTGTCTAAAGGAACCAGGTTTGAAAGTAAATTCTGCCTCTAACCAGCTATGGACCTTTGAAAATTTACGTAATTTCTCTGCAGCTATGTGACTAACCTGTAAAATGGAAATAATAGTACACACCTCAGTGAGTTTTTTGAAAGCATTAAATGAAATAAATGTGAGTTAAGAATCTGGAAGAAGGCTAGAATGTAATAGTCAAGAAACATTAGCTGAATCATCCAGCACACCTTACACCAAGTCTACAAGGTGTACTTTATCAAACATGTTTTACAGATAAAAATACTAGAGTTCAAGAAATTTAAAGAATTTGCCAGCATTAACACAGTGTGGTAAATTATGTGGTTAAAGTCAAATTTCAAGGTTTATGCTTCCAGCCATATCAGAGTAACAGGTAGGAAACTTTCTCTCTTGCCGGGGGGGTGGGGGTGGGGGTGGGGGTGAGGATGGGAGTGGGGGTGGGGGGGGTGGGAGGAAACCTGGAAAATTATATGTGGGGAAAAAAATACCTCTTGTTAGATACTGAAAAAAAATTTTTTTTGGAGATTAGACTGCAGTGTAGGGATGTGATCCCTGGAGAAAGAAACAAACAATATAGGCCAATGAACACATAGGTTTTCTGCAAAAGAAACTTTCTAGAATGTGGAGTAAGTAGAGCACAGTGTTCTCACTGAGATGAATCAGAGATTAAAGTTCAGGAAGCCAAGGATGCTGGTATTTGTAGGGCCAAATATCAGGCTAAAAGGAGCTTTGTAGAGAAAAAGCTTGAGAAATACACATGAATTTTCTTTAAGTCTTAGGCTTAATACCAAGCTGTTCATATATAGAACAAGACCTACTCAAAAAAAAAAAAAAAAAAAAAAAAAATTGGGGAGTTTAAAATGAGGGCCACAACTTGGTAAAGATAAAGTAGGCCTAGAGTAAGAACCTGTTGCTCATATTTAAGTTCAAGTTGAAGCTGAAGAAAATTAGAGCAAGTCCATGAGAGCCAAAGTATGACCTTGAGTACATTTCACCTGAAATAAAAGACCATCTCAAGAATATATTTGACACATTGAACACTAATGACCAAAGACCAGATGAATTGTGGAATGACATCAAGGACATCATACGTGAAGAAAGCAAGACGTCATTAAAAAGACAGGAACGAAAGGAAAGACCAAAATGGATATCACAAGAGACTCTGAAACTTGTACTTGAAGATAGAGTTGGTAAAGGGAGTGGAAGAAATGATGAAGTGAAAGAGCTGAACACAAGATTTCAAAGGATGGCTTCAGAAAACAAAGTAAAGTATTATAATGACACGTGCAAAGATGTGGAGTTAGAAAACCAAAAGGGAAGAACACGCTCAGCATTTCTCAAGCTGAAAAAACTGAAGAAAGCATTCAAACTGGAGTTGCAATATTGAAGGATTCTATGGGGAAAATGGACCTCTGCCTTCAGTACCATTGGTTCTTGATCACATACTACCTCCTGAAATGGTTGAATGTTAACCAATTCTTTTTGGTATGGTGACTCTGTGTATTGCTTTCATCGGTTGTTGACACTTCCTGCGTCACTTAATATGAAGGCACTGGCGAAAAACAAGGCTCCAGGAATTGGCAGAACACAAACTGAGGTGCACTGGAAGCACTCACTTGCGTACGTCAAGAAATTTGGAAGACAGTTTCCTCATCAACCAACTAGAAGAGATTCATGTTTGTGCCCATTCCAAAGAAAGTGATCTAACAGAACATGGAAATTATCTAATATCATTAATATCACACACAAGTTAAATTTTGTAGCAGATCATTCAAAATCAGTTGCAGTATTACATCGACACAGAACTGCTAGAAGTTCAAGCAGAATTCAGAAGAGGACATGGGATGAGGGATACCATTGCTAATGTCAGATGGATCTTGGCTGAAAGCAGAGAATACCAGGAAGACGTTACCTGTGTTTTATTGACTATGCAAAGGCTCTTCACCTTCTACATCATAATAAATTAAGAATAACATTGTGAAGAATGGGAATTCTAGAACACTTAATTGTGCTCATGAGAAACCTGTACATAGACCAAGAGGCACTCATTCAAAGAGAACAAGGGGATATTGTGTGGTTTAAAGTCAGGAAAAGTGTGTGTCAGGGTTGTATCATTTCACCATACTTACTCAATACATATGCTGAGCAAATAATCTGAGAAGCTGGACTGTATCAGGATTAGAAGAGTTGTTAACAACCGGCATTATACAGATGACACAACCTTGCTTGCTGAAAGTGAAGAGGACTTGAAGCATTTATTGATGAAGATGAAAGACCACAGACTTCAGGATGGACTGTACATCAACATAAAGAAAACAAAAAATAGCAGTCAAGAAATTAAATGACACATTCCATTGGACAAATCTACTGCAAAAGACCTCTTCAAAGTGTTAAAAAGTAAAGATGTCATTTAAGGACTAAGATGAGCCTGACCCAAGCCATGTTGTTTTCAATCACCTCATATGCATGTGAAAGCTGGACAATGAATAAGGAAGACTTTGAATTACTATGTTGGTAAAGAATATTGAATATACCATGGACTACCAGAAGTATGAACAAATCTATCTTGGAAGAAGTATAGTCAGAATGCTACTTAGAAGCGAGGATGGTGAGACTTCATCTCATGTATTTGGACAAGTTATCAGGACAGAGCAGTCCCTAGAGAAGGACAGCGTGCTTGGTAAACTAGAAGGTATGTAAAAAAGTGGCAGACCCTCAACAAGATGGAGTGACACAGTGGCTATTCCAACGGGGTCAAGCAACGATTATGAAAATGGCATACAACTGTGTAATATTTCCTTCTGTTGTTCATAGGGTTGCTACGAGTCAGAACTGACTCAATTGCACCTAACGACAACAACAAAAGGTCTTACATTATACGTAAAATGGAATTTTGTTACTTGAAGATAAAATTTGAAGAGTAAAAGATGCATATTATAAAGCCTACAGAACCACTAAAATATATTTAAATATATTTAATCAATGAGAAGCAGTAACATTAAAAAATAAATTCCATCAAAAGAACTCTAGAAATGAGTAAATGGAAAAATCAAGGAAAAAAGGATCAAATAGAAAACAATTAGTAAGATTAGAGACTTAAACCCAACTTGTGTATAACTGCTTAAAATGGTCTAAAAGTATCAAATAACAGAAAAAGCATGTCAAATTGAATAAAAGAACAAAACCAAACAACATGTTTTTATAAGAAATTCATTTTAAATATAAAGACATAACTTAAAATTAAAAGGACAAAATAAGATAGACCATACAAATATTAATCATAAGAAAAATGGAGTCACTGTAATGACATTAGACAAAGTAAAAATCTATAAAATAAATGCAGAAATTCCCAAATATTTAGAAATTAAACACTATGCTTCTAAATATCCCATGAATCAAAGAAGAATTCACATGTGAAATCAGAAAATATTTGAACTGAATGCAAATAAAAACACAACATATCGAATTTGTGAGATGTAACTCTAGACTTTTTGAAAGGATGTGCTTCTTATCCTTGTCTTAGAGTTTATGTTCCAGAAATAGTAAACATACTATTATAGCACGGTAGAACCGGTTCAGTAATAAAAATAGCAGTCCTTCTTTAATTGGCATGCAAAGACAGACCAAAAATAATACTGCTGATAAAGAACATGCTTGTAAGTAAAGGAGCCAGAATGCACTGGGGTGAGGGGAGACAGCTTCTGAATCACCAGCGAGTTTTTTCCATAGTAACTGCCCTGGGCCAGGACTGGAGCTCGTCTACCACAGTCAAATGAAATAACACAGCATTCGCATTCTCTCCAGCAGGAAAGGCTGCAGCAGACCCCAAGGAAGCAGGGACCTTTTCACCTGAGATGTTTTGATGATATAATCCCAAATAATTTCCTGTCATTTCATTTGGGGTTTTTCAGGATAAAGAAAGAAAATATATCTAATTACCCAGAAGAATCTCATTAAAAGAGAACAAGTTTCAACAACCCCTTAGTCTACTGGTTTGTATTAATCAGAGTCAGCTCTGAACACCATTAAAAACATGCGAAATGGATTAGAGCCTTTCTGCTCATTTTGATAGTGCCTTATTTAAAAAAAAAAAAAAGTCTTGGCTGCATAGGAATGGAAAGGAAGAGGCCAAAAATAAAAGCAACAATAGTATGTTATTGCACAGACTACATCAACCAAAACAGCAACAACAAAAACAAACCCATTGCTGTCAAGTTGATTTTTACTCATTGTGACCCTATAGGACAAAGCCTCAAAATATTGTCATGTCTGGGTCACAGAGATGAAAAATATTTATCTCTAGACTAGTTTAGTCAGAGTATTCAAGTAAACTTGCCACCATTTCACCGTTGCTTTCTAAAAGAAATATTGATAGTCATTAGCTTAATGCACTAAATTCTAATTTCACTATTTTCACTTTTAATTACAGCATTGAAGACGATTTCAAGTGTGAAAGCCCATTTCTCACATTTCTTAGATCATCAGAGCTATTGGGCCCACAGTTACATGTTGCCCTAAAACCAAAAAATCACTGTTGTCGAGTCGATTCCAACTCATAGCAACCCTATAAAACAGGGTAGAAGTACCACATAGGCTTTTCAAGGACCAGCTAGTGAATTTGAACTTCCAAACTTTTGGTTAGCAGCTGAGCTGTTAACCACTGTGCCACCAGGGTTCCTTATGCTTGACAGTGGGACCTTAAATAATGGGGGGATGAAAGGATAGTAAATTTATGAGGTAAAATCTGGTCAGGGCCCACTACTAAGTAGATGTGACCCTTGATAAATAAATCAATTAAATTCCCATATATTCAATACCTTGACTTATAAAAATGGATAAAATTCCCATCTCACAGAGCTCTTACATGAGAAGGTACGTGAGAAGGCCTAGAACACTCTGCAGCTATTAGTGAAGGAATGAATCATTAGACTTGTCATATCCACACAATTCATAGCTGTACTATATCAAGTGAAGAAGACTGTAGCAGTGCATGTCTTACATGACTGTTACAGACAGACACATCAATAACGTGTGTCCTGTGATTTCCTTCCCTCACGGTAACCAGATAATCACAGTCAAATTTAACATGAATTGTTATTGCTCAATCTCAGATGGAGAAAAACAAGCCTCCTTCCTGCAGTAATACACTTAAGGAGGTAACTTGAGTCAGAAAAACAACACATTCTTTAGGTAGCCTTGGCTCCTTTCTGTGTTACTGAGATCCTAAGCATATAATTAGGAAACCCTGGTGGCATCATGGTTAAGAGCTATGGCTGCTGACCAAAACGTTGGCAGTTCGAATCCACCAGCTGCTCCTTGGAAACCATATGGGGCAGTTCTGCTCTGTTCTATACGGTTGCTGTGAGTCAGAATTGACTCGACGGCAATGGGTTTGGTTTTTTTTTGTTTGTTTGTTTAAGCATGTAATTAAGGAGCCCTGGTGACTCAATGGTTAGGCACTTGGCTATTAACCAAAATGTTGGCCGTTCGTAACCACCCAGTGGGTCCATGAGACAAAGATCCGGTGATATGCTTTTGTAAAGATTAAAAAATCTGTTGTTGTCAAGTTGATTCAGACTCATAGCGACCCTACAGAACAGAGTAGAACAGCCCTGAAGGGTTTTCAAGCCTGTAATCTTTTACGGAAGCAGACTGCCCCATGTTTCTTCTATGGAGCGGCTGGCCAGTTGGAGCCACCAAACTTTCAGTGCTTTAATCACTACACCACCAGGCTTCCTTTCTGTAAAGATTGCAGTCTAGAAAGCCCTATGCAGCATTTCTACCCTGTCACTTGGGCCTACTATGAATCAGAATAGACTTGTCGGCACCCAACAACAACAGGATTGTAACTTAGTCTTTCTGAGCATCTTTTTCTCATCCATAAAATGATGAAAACAATATAGTGTACTATGAATATTTAGACATGATACAAAGTACCAAATCTTCAGGTGCATTAAGTTGGTTCCATGTAGATGGTAGCCTGTATCGTCATCATCAGCAGCAGCACAACACTGAGGCAAGGGTATTATTCTGTACAAAGAACTGCAGACAGTAGTTGACCGAGCATGACTTCTAGGCCCCATTGCCCAGGCCTCACAGAATCGAAACTTTCCTCTCACTTTCACTTTTTTTCCATGCTTTAAATTTCTCTTAAAATAATTTGGGTGAATTAAAATATATTCCTGACTTTCTCTTATCTTTTTAGAACTTGCATTATCCTGTTGGTGTTTAGGAGCCGAAGTTCCTGGGTCTCACCTGTGATCACAGCAGGTAATGTCTTGTTAGAATTCTAGTTAATGTCAGGCTTAATCTAGCCCAGTGGTTTCATAGTACAGATGGTAATTATAGTGGCATTTTTTTATGTTGCAAATCTTAAGTACATCATTTTGCCCTTTTTAAAGTGTCATTTTTAAATTAGAGGTCACCTTAACCATTATGGTCTAATGCATAAGGGATATATTCACTATGGTACATTGGCATTTTTTTTTTCCTGTTTAATTTATTCAGGAGAGAATACCACATTTTCCAAAGGCCTAGGATAATTTTCATGGAGAACCACATTAAAGACAAAGATTTCCTCTTGTTCATTTATGTGTTGAATTTCATTATTCACTTATTCATGCATTCATTTGACAAAGATATATGGACTATGGTCTGGCACTGTAGTAGGTATTATTTAGATAAAATGAAACAAGGTGGCCCTTTCCCTAAATGGTTTCCAACCTAGCACAAGGTAATCAGAGCTCTGATGGAAGTTTTCACGAGGGTAGAGAGATCATAGATGAAGGAATGCCTAAGTTTTCTTGAGGGCATTGGGAAGTGAGACTTGAAGACTGAAGAGTCTGGGGGAGCCAGAGAAGCAGGGGATAACTTTCCAGGCAGAAGGCGACACATGTGCATTATATAAGAAATGGTATTTCTAGCTTCTAATCAGTTAGGTCTATGCGGTAGTACAAAAAAGGCCACCTCATGTGGTAGGGAGCTCCCTCAGCATGTTGTTGTTGTTTTTGCTGTCCAATCAGCTCCAACTCACGGCAGGCTTAAGTATAACACAACAAGACCTTGCCCATTTTTGCACCTTCTTCATGACCGCTGGTGTGGTCTGAGCCCATTATTGCAGTTATTGTGTCCATCCACCTCATTGAGGGATTCCTATACTTTCATTGGTTCTCATTCCATAGTCAAAATCTCAACTTCCTCATATAGTCCATCCGCTTGTCACAGTGAGTTCAGCTGACTTCCTCATGCCCATCTGCCCACTCACTATTTCAAGTCTCTTCTTTCACCCATCTGTTCAGTTATTACTATTATTGGTGAGGATAGTGTACTTATTTGTTATTATTTCATTGACTACAGTTTTCTAATTCTAGCATTTTTATTGTTTTTTTTTTTTTCTGTAATGTCCTATAATTACCCTGTGGACTCAATTATTTTATCTCATTTTAAACATAATTATCTTGTTATGTTTTTCAGACACATCTATTGCCTGATTTCAGTGGGCTTCAATTTCATTCATTTTTGAACTTGTTGGTTTACTGCTATGTGAACTGGGCTTCAATGGAAGGAAAGATACAAAATTAAACAACAACCTTAACCAACAGAAATTCTCTGAAATATTCCCTGCTGACCCTCAAAGATAAGAAAAGACAAATTATCGATTCTAATGAATATTATACAGTTTTATTTAGGAAAAATATTTCCATTTAGAAAAGAGAGATAGGTTTTGCAGAACTGGTATCATTTACTTACTATGAAATCTATTGTCTTGCATACTTTTAAGCAGATTGGTAGGGCGGAAAAGAGCTGTGGATAGGCACACAGGAAGCATGGATGGCCCTTCGCGTAACAGTGGTGCTAAGGGACACCTGAGAAAACCTCTCTGATCCTGTCATATAATGAGACACCCTGGGGGCCATCATAGTGTATCAGAAGACTTACCTACATCTAAATTAAAAAAAAAAAATAGATACAATGATAAAATGGTTGCTTTTAACTTTTGAATAAGAATAATGACTTGGTTACAACGACTTGGGGAATGGACCAGTTGGACATGTATGTGAGTGACTAATAAAAAAAACACAATTATACACAGTTGGACACCTAAGGAGAAAAAGCACTGTGCCTCTTTCTAGGTCATCAAAGGCATTAGAATCGACCACAACTGAGCTGTTGTTGGTAAGACTACTGAAATTCACTATTATGAGAACTGTCGTCAGTAAGAGAAAGGATAGCTCAGCATTTTAAGCTGAGAAGAAATCCGAGTGGGCATTCATGTCCCTGATACTCTGAGAGTTTGTGCCTACCACTGCTGGGCTGTTGGTGTTTTGCATCATGCCATTTGGAAAGACTTCTGTCTCTCCACCTCAATATGAGGCAGTAGGAGGTGACAGTAATAGCATACACAAGTGTGGATATGTGTGTATTCTTTGTTATGGGCCAGGCTGGAAGTCAATGTCTAAGGCATATTTGATGCAGGTCTGCAAACTAAGTGACTGTCAGGACCAGTGCGACCCTATCTGGGAAAGAACTTATTCATTTTCAGCCTCAGGTTCTTACAGAAGGACATGAAGCAGACTGGTGAATCATGTTCCTTCTAGCTCCAACATATTATGAGTGTAGAATTTCACAGGTGTTTGAATATGTATTTAATGGTTTTCAAGCAAGGTCACAGTGGTGGTGATGAAATTGTTCAGAGGGACCCTGGAGTTATTTTTAATAATTTAAAAAGCCAAATTAATCATGTATTTAATTTTGAAAAATTTCCTAAATGAAAGGCAAAGTCATTTCCTCCTGGAAATAATATCACAACTTGGTGTTGTAACCTCAATTCTTTCATCCTGACCTTGAGATCTAGTAAACAGAAAATTTGTCTGGTTAATAATAAAAACATAGAAGTAAAACAACGTTACCTAATATATCAAATAAGGCTTAGTTTTAGCAATGAGTGTACTTGTTTTAAACAAATGGAAGACTCAATTCTGGTAGACAAACAGTGAACCTGGTACTATTATTATAACGCCATACATCTACTTTTCAAAATTATTTGACAGCATAAAAGTCCCACCAATATTTGTTCTAGTAATCCTATTTTGAGGACCTATGTAAAGAAACTAATTTGAAACGGAATGCCATATACATGAAAGTGTACACTGCAGTACTAGATACCAAACTCAAACCCGCTGATATCGAGTCAGTATAGAGTAGTATACACGATATCAAAAACTGAAGAGCAATATGAATGACCAAGAGGGGACTGGGAATTAAATCTGCCATTAGCACCTGTTTTGTTGTGCAGGGATTGTAAATAACAGTTATGAAGAGCATATAGAAATATGCTGCTGTTGGTTTTAGATGTCATCCAGTCGTTTATGACTCACAGTGACTATGAAACACTGCCCAGTCCGGCGCCATCCACACAATCCTTGCTACATTTGAGCTCATTGTTACAGCCACTGTGTCAATCTATCTCCTTGAGGGTCTTTCTCTTTTTTGAGGACCCTCTACTTCACCAAGCGTGATGTCCTTCTTCAGGGACTGGTCTCTCCTGATAACATGTCCAAGGTATGTGAGACGAAATCTCACCATTCTTGCTTCTAAGGTACATTCTGGCTGTACTTTAGAAAATAATTATTTTATCATGTTTAAAACTTAAAACTTTTACTATCAAATGTCTTAGACTGGGTTCTCTAGAGAACCACAACCAGTGAAGAGAGAGAAAGAAAGAGATTATCTCAAGGACATGGCTCACATAGTTGCGGCGGCTAGCAAGTCCTGAGTCTGTGTGTCTCAGGTGTCAGGCTGGAGGCTTCTCCTGACTCACGGAGCTACGGGGACTGAGGAATCCAAGATCAGCAGGGCAGATGGCAGGCTGTAGGCTCACAAGATGCAGAAGTTAATGAATCCTAAGTGGATAGGCAGTATGGCTGGCAGCTGGCTCAAGTCCCAAAATCCAGATATCAGATGGAGAGCCAGATGCAGGATCTAGAGCAAGCAAGCACACTTTGCCAGAACATCCATATATATATACTGCTTTTGAACATAAGGCAGCTAAAGTGAAAGGAAGAAATGCTGAAGTGAAAGAACTGAACAGAAGATTCCAAAGGGTGGTTCAAGAAGACAAAGTAAAACATTACAATGAAATGTGCAAAGCCTGGAGTTAGAAAAACAAAAGGGAAGAATGGGCTTGGTATTTCTCAAGCTGAATGAGCTGAAGAAAAAATCCAAGCCTCCAGGTGCAATTTTGAAGGATTCTGTGGGCAAAATATTGAATGACACAAGAAGCATCAAAAGCAGATGGAAGGAATACACAGAGTGACTGTACCAAAAAGAATTGGTCGATGTTCAACCATTTTAGGAGGTATCATATGATCAAAAGCCAATGGTATTAAAGGAAGATATTCAAGCTGCACTGAAGGCACTGGCGAAAAACAAGGTTTCAGGAACTGACAGAATATGAATTGAGATGTTTCAACAAACGGATGCAAAGCTGAAGGTGCTCACTCGCCTATGCCAAGAAATTTGGAAGACAGCTACCTGGCCAACAGACTGGAAGAGATCCGTATTTGTGCCCATTTCAAAGAAAAGTGATCCAACAGAGTGCAGAAATTATCAAACAATGTCGTTAAAATCACACATAAGTAAAATTTTTCTGAAGATCATTCAAAAGTGGTTGCAGCAGTACATCGACAAGGAACTTCAGAAATTCAAGGCGGATTCAGAAGAGGATGTAGGATGAGGGATGTCATTGCTAATGTCAGACGGATCTTGGATGAAAGCAGAGAATACCAGAAAGATGTTTGCCTGTGTTTTACTGATTATCCAAAGGTATTTGACTATGTGGATCATAACAAATTATGGATAACATTGTGAAGAATGATAATTCCAGAACACTTAATTATGCTCATGAGGAACCTGTACATGGACCAAGAGGCAATCATTCAAAAAGAACAAGGGGATATTTCATGGTTTAAAGTCAGGACAGGCGTGCATCTGGGTTGCATTCGTTTGCCATGCTTATTCATTCTGTATGCTAAGCAAATAATCCAAGAATCTGGACTATATGAAGAAGAATGTGGCATCAGGACAGGAGGAAGACTCATTAACAACCTGTGACATGCAGATGATACAACCTTGCTGGCTGAAAGTGAAGAGGATTTGAAACACTTATTGATGAAGATTGAAGACCCACAGCCTTCTGTATGGATTACACCTCAACAAAAAGAAAACAAAAGTCCTCACAACTGGACCAATAAGCAACATCATGACAAACGGAGAAAAGAATGATCTTGTCAAGGATTCCATTTTACTGGGATCCACAAACAACACCCATGGAAGCGGCAGTCAGGAAATCAAACACTGTATTGCATTGGGCAAATCTGCTGTGAAAGGCCTCTTCAAAAGTGTTGAAAAAGAAAGATGTCCCTTTGAGGACTAAGGTGCCCCTGACCCAAGCCACGAGGTTTTCAATCACCTCATAAGCATGTGAAAGCTGAACAATGAATAAGAAAGCTCAAAGAAGAATTGGTGTCTTTGAATTACGGTGTTGGAGGTGAATATTGAATATACCACAGGCTGCCAGAAGAAGGAACAAATCTGTCTTGGAAGAAATATAGCCAGAGTGCTCCTTGGAAGCGAGGATGTGAGACTTCATCTCATGTACTTTGGACATGTCATCAGGACAGACCAGTCCCTAAAGAAGGACATCATGCTTGGTAAAGTAGAGGATCAGCAAAAGAGAGGAAGACTCTCAACCATATGGATTGACACATTGACACAGTGGCTGCTACCATGGGCTCAATCATAGCAAGATTGTGAGGATGGCTCAGGATCAAGGCAGTGTTTCATTATATTGTACACGGGGTCACTATGATCTGGGACCTACTTGGCAGCACCTAACAACAAAAAAAAACAAAACCAAACCCACTGCCGTCGAGTCGATTCCGACTCATAGCAACCCTACAGGACAGAGTAGAACTGCCCACGTAACAACAACAGAACTTAAAGCTAGATAAAATTGCATATGCATTATATTTATAACTATTTAAATTATGCACACAGAATGGATTGTCAGGGAGAATTCAGATCTGGTATCAGTTTTTGATTAATTTGGTTATTAGCAATAACACTGCTTATTTTAATTAGGGTGGATATTATTGTGTATAATTTATTTTAATTAGTGAATTTTTTTGGGTTAATTTTTCAAATGTTTACAATGCCTTTGTATCAGTTTTACAAGTAAAATATTAAAGTAACAATGGGATGTTAATTTAACTTATAAATATATTTGTCTTAGTCATCTAGTATTGCTATAACAGATAATACCACAAGTAGATGGCTTTAACAAAGAGAAGTTTATTTTCTCATAGTAAAGTCGGCTAACAGTCCAAATTCAAGGTGTCAGCTCCAGGGGAAGCCTTTCTCCCTCTGTTGACTTTGGTCCTCAATCTTCTCATGGTCAAGGAGCTTCTCAGGTACAGGGACCCCGGGTCCAAAGGGCACTTTCTACTCCTGGTGCTGCTTTCTTGGTGGTATAAGGTCCCCAACTTTCTGCTTGTTTCCCTTTATCTCTTGAGAGGTAAAAGGTGGTGCAAGCCACACACCAGGGAAATCCCTCCACATTGGATCAGGGAGGTGACCCAAGGAAGGGTAGTGTTACAATCCCACCCTAATCCTCTTAACATAAAATTACCATCACAAAATGGAGGACAACCACACAATACTGGGAATCATGGCCCAGCCAAATTGATATACACATTTTTGAGGGGACATAATTCAATCCATGACAATATATGAGCTAGCAAAAGATTGCAAAATATAGGCCGTTTGAGGGAAGATAATAGGTTTGTGATGCAGGAAATGGACACTATGTTTTCTGTTGGGCTTGATGTTGTTTGTTGGTTGAATCAATTCTGACTCTTGGTGACCTCGTGTGCAGAGTAGAACTACTTCATAGGGTTTTCAATGCCATGACCTTCCAGAAGCAGATTGCCAAGCCTTACTTTTGAGGCACTTCTGGATGGGTTTGAACCATCAATCTCTTGATTAGTAGTCCATCAAGTAACCATTTCACATCCAAAGTCTAGCACTATGCCCATCTCAGAGTTCTGGTCCAATATTTGCTCAATGAATGTTATTGGCTTCTAGTACTGAGACCCTTGCCATGTGAGACCTGATCACAGGAGTGGGCCACATGACCTTCCAGGCCCACCCAGTTAGCTTGTGGCCATGCTGGAAGGAAATCCAAATTTCCCACATCCTTCCCCAGAGAGGTTTCTATTGCACTGATCCCCTACCCTTTGCAAAGATGTTTTCCATGTAGTAACATAGTCATCTGGAAATCCTGCAGCCATTCATGGGGAAAAAAAAAAGGTCCTCATCAAAATTTAAAACCTTCCCCGAGGTGAGAGCACTTGGCCCTTCAAACCTCACGACTGTTTTTAATTGCAGACGATGAATTGCTCTTTCCAATTATGTCAACAAGAGCGGCTTTCATATGTATCAACTCTGAAAGCTCAGCATCCTTTTGCCAACACTTTTAAGGCAGTTGGCAGGGCAACAGTCTGTGCAGAAAGGTCAAGATGGAGGAAGATTATAGGAACTAATGACCACTCTACTCTGTTTTTCCTTCTCAAGTGATAAAATAAGGAAGAGCAACTTACACTCTATCAGCCACAGCCTGATTCTTCCTTATGCCATCATTAACTTCCCATAAGTGAAGCCTCAGCATCGTGGCTTGCTGGCTTGCTCTAACTTGTTCTATAGAGCAAACCCGGGTCAGAGTTAGGTGGACTCACTGGGGGCATTTCCAGGATCAAGTTCCCTTGAGATCTTGTTCATTCTGGTTTGCTTTCTCCAAAGATCTCTAGCCAGGGCTTCAGTCATTCACTTACTCAAATTTACAGAGTCCCTAGCACATGCCAGGAGCCCTGGCGGTGCAGTGGTTAAAAGTTTGGCTGTTAGCCAAAAGGTCGGCAGTTCGAATCCACCAGCTGCTCCTTGGAAACCTCATTGGGCAGTTCTACTCTGTCCTATAGGGCCTGTATGAGTCAAAATTGAGTTGAAGGCTACAGGTTTGGTTTTTTGGTTACTGTGAAATGAACCCATAGAACGTTGACAAAGAGCCTTGTTGGTGCAACAGTTAAGGCTCAGCTGCCAATTGAAAGGTTGGAAGCTCAAACCTAACAGGGACTCTGAGGGAGAAAGAACTGGTGATCTGCTTCTGTAAAGATTACAGCCAATAAAACTCTATGAGGCAGTTCCACTCTGTTACATAGGGTCTCTATGAATTGGAATTGACTCAAGGACACCCAACAACAGGACCTTGCTGACCAGTCTTAAAGAATTGAGGGTCTAATGTTGTGTTTCTTAACTTTTGTTTTCCAGTATTGCTGCCATAAGCAGACTTTTATATATAATTTTTTTCCCCCTAATCATCCCTATGCTTAGGTACTGTGGCCTTTGAATGGCCAAAATCATTATAATACCTCATTTTCCCCCAAAAAACTAATTTTCACCCCTTAGGGAGTGACATTACCCTTGTTGAGAATGCGTAACTGAGTGGCACAAAGTAGATGTCTGACATGTGCTTTGTTGGATACCACAAAGATTTTGGATTCATTAGTTACTGCAAAATAACTTAGCCTAAGAAGGCTGATACATTCCTCTCTCTCTGATGTGGATATGGCACAGGTAAGTGGTCCTTCAAACATTTAGACTTAGGCTTTCCAATAAGGACTTTGACTCAGGTGGTCCCACTGGGTTTCGTGTCCTATAGTACCCCTCAAAGGAGCCCTGGTGGTGATGTGGTTAAAAGCTCAGCTGCTATCTGAAAGGTCAATGGTTTGAACCCAACAGCCGTTGTGCAGAAGGAAGATATGGCAGTGTAAAAGCAGTGTGGGGACAGTGTCTGAGCCCCTCTAACTTCACAAGGGGAAAGGAGAATCAAGATTAACAGCCCAAGGCTGATTCCTATGAGGCGAGGGTCTGACATGCCTCTTCTCTCTACCATCTTTACCAATTCTGGCCCCAACTGTCCCTCCCACAGCATTCTCTGCTGGTTTTGATAATTCATTTCAATGGCCACACAGAACTCACAGACCATACTCACAATTATGGGGTTTACTAAGGAAGTAAGAGTTACAATTCAGGTTTAGGAACGCTCAGGAAACAGTTCTTCCATCAGGACACCCTCTTCCCAGCTGTGTCACAGGCACGCCTCTCCTGCCTGGTGTCTCCTTCCTTGGTGGTGGTGGAATCTTCACTTCTGCCTTTAGAAGGACTCACCTCAAGCCCAGAGGGATGGCAAAACTGACCAATCACTTGAAAAACCAAAAAAACTATTGCCATCGAGTTGAGTCCGACTCATAGTGACCCTATAGGATAGAGTAGAACGGCTCCATAGGGTTTCCAAGGAGCGCCTGCCTGGTGGATTTGAACTGCTGACATTTTAGTTGGCAGCCATAGCTGCTCTTAACCACTATGCCACCTGAGTTTCCACCAATCCCTTTGGTGGGCCACAGTTACCCTATCACAGAGCCCCACCCAATCACTTGGGTAGGAGTTACAAGATTATGGACAGAAAGGCCACACACAAGTAATTAATTGCACCACAGGAAGTCTACTTCAACAAAGATTACAGACTCGGATGCCCTATAGGGCAGTTCTACTCTGTCCTATGGGATCTCCATGAGTCAGAATTGACTCAACAGCAATGGGTTTGGTTTAGTACTACTTGGTGGCCAGCTGAAATGTCGGTGGTTCTATCCCACCTAGTGGTTTAGCAAGAGAAAACATGGCGACCTGCTCATGTGAAGATTCAGCCTAGAAAACTCTATGAGGCAGTTCTACTCTGTCATGTGGGGTCACTATGAGTTAAAATTGACTCAACAGCACCTAACAACAACAAACAGTATGTTATACAGGTTCTTAATACCCAGCACCATACCTGAAGAACCCCACTCCTGACACCTACTATTGAGCAGACATTCTCCTAAATCAGCATATCTACTTAGAAGGGGGAAGGAGAATTTGGATATTACCCACTTTGTCTATGAACAGATTTTTCTTATAATACAGGCCCAAAAGGCATGGTCCAATGCCCTCTCATCAGCTGTCAATTATCTTGAAATGAATCACATGGAAATGAACAATTTATGGAAATCATAGAGGCAAAGACTTGAACTAAGACCAAATTAAAATATAAATATATTATTGACTTACTCTTTGGAGTAATATCCAATATATTTGTATAATATATTACCATTTGCACAATGTTTTTACATGCATAGTTTTATTAAATTTTTACAGTAATCCTGTGAAGTGAAAATTTTTAATACCACCATTTTATAAATTAAAAGGCCTCCAGGTCCCCAGGATATACCTAAGGAAATTGTCATAGGGTCACAAGAGAATGAGAAATTAATTTTAACAATAATCTCTACAAAACTGCTAAATATGATTCTAGCTAAATGTCCATGCTATTTTCCAAATATATGCCAGGCAGTAGGCACTGGGAATTGTGAATTAAACAGGACAGGTATTTGACCCTGAATTCACACAACCTACATCCAAGCCAGAAGACAGACATTTAAAAACCTCACAATTACCCAAAACCCCAAAAAAAACACAATTAAGAGTCTCTAAATTTAACTATTTAATTCCAACTATGATAAAGCAGAAGCATGGGGTGCTGTGAGCATCCTGACGTGGTCTGGGGTGATCTATAAAGATTTCCTTGAAGAAGTTAACTGAGTTTTGAAAGAAGATCTAAAAATTAGCCAGATGAGTCTGCAGGGTGCTATAGTGGGAATCTATCTTCAAGTGATGGAAATAATATACACAAAGTTCCTCAGGTGGAGGAGAACAAGGGGCACTGAATGAACAAAAGGAAAACCAAGGTGGCCACAGGGCAAAGAATAACAAGAAAAGTGGCATCAGTTGAGGTTGTTGAGGAAGGCAGGGGTCTGGACGAGCCTACTTTTACAGTCTAGATTAAGGGTGTTGTCTTCCTCCTTAGAGCAATGGGACATCACTTTTGGCATGAAATTACTATAATTTGGCTTATGTTTTTAAGAGAGCTCTCCTGCCATAGTATAGAAACAGGTAAAAGATGAGTAAAAACAAATGAATGCCACAATCGAAGAAGCCTATGGTGTGGAATTATGGTAGTTTGAACTAGGAGAGGGCCAATGGATATGGAGAAATTTTAGGAGGCAGAAACAAAAGTACTTAATAAACCAAACCCACTGTCGTTGAGTCGATTCTGACTCATAGCGCCCCTATAGGACAGAGTAGAGCTGCCCCACAGGGTTTCCAAGGAGCGGCTGGTAGATTTGAACTGCTGACTTTTTTAGATAGCAGCCGAGCTCTTAAACACTGCACTACCAGGTCTCCAAAAGTACTTAATGGTGGTGTATTAAACACAGGGTATTAGAGGGAAACATCACTGATTATGCCCAGATTTTTCATACTCATAGATTGTTTGGTTCACTGGCATGGGGAGTCCAGACACAGAAAAAGGTATTGCGAGGGCAATATGAGTTTTGTATTTGACATGCTGAACTTGAAGGGCTGTTGAGAAGAGGAGGGATGTAAGAATGTGGGCTTGCTGTATACAGATCTTTTATGCAAATAACACGCACCTTCTACGTTTGTTTGCCAACAGCTCTCTCCTCCCCTCCACCAAGGTATTTTTGAAAGCATCTCATGCTAATTTTTTAACAGCAACGTGAAAAAAAAATTGGCGTAGTGGTGCTTAAGAAAATCCCTCTGCTGGGGAGGGAGCAGTTGGCAAACGACCAGTACCAGGTGTTGTTCTAAGCACTTTACCAGCATTGACTCAGTTAAACCTCGCAACACACTATTATTTAGGGACTACCCTTACCCCATTTTATAGACTAAGAAATTGAGGTGAAATGAGGTTAAGTGACTTTCTCTGCATCAAGCATTAGTAAACAGCAAAGCTGGGCTCTAAACCCAGTCTGTCTACTCCAAAGCCCACTCTTACCTTCCCACTGACATGGTAACTAATCCTTATGTCAAAGGTGAGCATAAAAAGCCTTCTCCAGGAAATGCTGTACATTTGAGAGGGGCAGTACAGCTCCCAGCCAGGCCTAACACCTGGGTCATGGGTGAGAAAATGGGAAAACAAGGAGCCCTTAAGCTAGTTTAATATACTCAGACAGGAGAATTATGCAGCAGAAACAAAGCAGAATTTTCATTAACTAGGTACAGTGGCCGATGCAGTCATGCACGGGGCCATGTTTGCCTCTTGGCCAGTCCTAATTATCAGCTTTGATGCTTTCTGTATGCAGTTAGCCAGGTGCAGAGATCTGACACACCAGTTAGCAGAGTGCAGGGGCCCTCGTGGGGTTATCCACAAGGAAGCAGAGTCCACACCCTTGCTCCAACTCACAGACAGCTTGGCTGTAATGGGCCAGAAGGCCTTGGCAGAGCTGGCCCAGGGCTGCTGAGCAAATTGCAGAGTGGATCCACCTGCACTCAGAGTAGCCTGTTCAGAATGGGAGTCCCTGGATGGTGCAACCAGTTAACCTGCTCAATTGCTAACTGAAAGGTTGGAGGTTCAAGTCTAACAAGAGGCACCTCAGAAGAAAGGTCTGGCAATCTACTTCCAAAGAAAAACAGTCATCGAAAAACTTATGGAGCACAGCTCTATTCTGACACACATGGCATCACCATGAATTTTAATCAACTCAAAGGCTACTTTTCCCAGCCCAGTCTCACTCTGAACCTGGGAAGCTTTCTTCACCTATTAGGTGGTTGAGAAAATCGCTAAGATATCAACACTTTCTTTTGTCTCTTTGCCTGCTATCCACTGCTGTTTCTTTCTGTGTGCACATATCTGCCCACTTTGCTGCAATAAGACACATCCCAAGAATCCAGATCCCTCCTGCCTGTCTCCTAGGGACTATTTGCCATCTGTCGGTTTGTTCCTCTTTGCTCCACCAGCTGCATGTTGGGAGTATTGAATGGAGAAGTGAAGATTCTTGACAGCCTTGAAACAGACACTGTGTTCCTGTTGCTTTTGGAAAGAAAAGGTGGGTCGACACCCAAACATTCCCAGGACATTGTGACTGAGAGCCAGTTCTTTTCTCTGGAAGCCGAGCCAAACACCCTCTCTGCCTGCCTTTTCATTTGCATCCCGAAGAAAGATAAATTGTAGGACACAATTCCTGAAAAGGGGGTAAAGGACGACATTTTAATACAGAGGACCACGGGCGTGCATCACTGCTGCTGAGGGCTGACAGGCAGAATGAGAAGAAAACGATCCCTGTTGTGGGACTTAGTTGTGTGTTTTCTTGTTTCCCTGTATTTTTCAGTCAGTGGCATCCTGGGAACTTGTGCCCAGGAATCCATACAAGTGCAGCCACCTTTCCACTGACAAATACCACCCTGGAGACACGGGTATGCCACATATACCACAGACTATGAGGAGTTAACAAACACACATCAACATCATCTCCTTCTAATCACTTCCCAACAGAAACTATCCACCCCCCCAAAAAAACAGTTAGTGTCAAGTGGACTTGAACTCACGGCAACCTTATGTGTGTCAGAGCAGAACTGTGCTCCACAGGGTTTTCAATGGCTGGTTTTTCAGAAGTAGATTGTCAGGCCTTTCTTCTGAGGTACCTCTATATGGACTCAAAGCTTCAACCTTTTAGTTAGCAGCTGTGTGTATTAACTGTTTGTACCAGCCAGTGGCTTACCTTTTTAAGACCTGTCTTTACAATCCAGTGGTTCTACCCTAACTGAGCTACTTAACGGGAGCTACACAAATTAATTCAGAGCCAATTCATGCATCTCACAAGAAATAAAGTTTAGTTATTTTGTAGTTATATCATCTGTTTAATTCCAGTGATATTTTCAAGTATAATAACATCGTTTTATCCTTAAAATAGAGGCCAACCAGCTTTTTCTTAAACACACGTATTCCTCTAAAGACTGAAGGATCTGCTACCACTGATGAAATATAAAAGAAAACGCTGTGGAATGTTGAAACATTTGGAGGATCTGAATAGAGGTTTGAAGGGGACAAGTTAAATGAGACAAGCAGCTCTGAATGTGTAAGTTCTTGAATGTTTAATTTAAACAGGCAGCCACGTGTTCCTGTGAAGTTAGCACCCATTTTGCGGGTAGTCAGCCCTGAGCTTGAAGTGCATCACTGACCCTGAAAAAGAGGTGGTTTGGTGTACCTGAACCTCAGTTGTCTAAAGTATAAAACGGGAATAATCATATGCAATGGGTGCAATTATTGTGCAAATCAGAGGTGTATATTTACATATACCTGTAAATATACCTGCACATACACATACACTATATTTTTATGCAAATAACACACATCTATGTTTGTTTGCCAACTGTGCCCCCCCGAGAAGTATTTTCATAAGCGTTGCTATGCCAATTTTTTTTTTTTTTTACATGTTGCTGTTAAAAAAAAAAAATGGCATAGTGCTTTTGCAAAAATACTCTGTTGGGGGAGAGTGCAGTTGGCAAACAAATGTAGAAGCGTGTTATTTGCATAAAATTATGGTACATACATATACATACACACACAGCTGGATCAGCCAGGGCCCGACCAATGAAATAAAAACCACACTATTTCTAATTGAGGGATCAAAGACATAGAACTGGTTACGTAAGTATTATAAAGGGGGGTCAGATACATAGAACTGGTTACACGAGTATTATGAAGGGCTAGAGGAAGAAAAGAGAAAAGGGAGTATTACTAGAGGCTAGGAGCAAGGGAGGAGTGGTTAACTGGTTAGCATGCTTGGCTGCTAACAAAAGGTCGCAGGTTCAAGTCCACTCAGACATACCCCAGGAGAAAGGCCTTGCAATCTATTTCCAAAAACTCAGCCACTGAAAACGCTGTGGAGCACAGCTCTCCTGTGACACACACGGGGTCTCCGTGAGTCAGAACTGACTTGGTAGCATTAGTTTTTTAGGAGCAAGGAACAGGTGCCCCTTGGGTCAGTTGCTGTGACTGCGGAGGAACCTGTGTATCTGGGCTCAGAGCTGGGAGGAGACACTGTAGAGCTGGTCCAGGGCCACCGAGGGGTCCTGTGGCCAGTGCATGGAGCGCCGAGAGATGCCTAACGCTCAGCTACTTGGTGGTGCCGGAGAGATGAAAACAGGAACCAGAAGAGAGAAAGCCCCTTCTCCTCTTCTCCCACCCTCTGATCTCCACCTGGCACTTCCCACTGACAGAATCTTAGCTGGGAGCCAGCAGTAGAAGAAGCCTGGGGAGAGAGTTTGCAGATTCCTAGTCTCATTGTTGAAAAGCAGGCTATGGAATGGTAGAATCAGAAAATAGGTGGCATGAAGACCCTCCATAAATTGTAGCTATTTTAGTAATACAGGTTTTCAGAGAGAGGAATCAGGGGTTAGGGAGAGGTATTTATGGAGCATGGTTGACGTGCTCATGCTTTCTGAGTACCACAATAGTTGTGGATCAAAGGACATGTCCACTGAACTCAAGACACTGACAGCAAATAAAGAAAACACAACCAAGCCCGCTGCTGTTGAGTCGATTCTGACTCATAGCAATACTATAGGACAGAGTAGATCTGCCCCATAGGGTTTCCAAGGAACATCTGGTGGATTCAAACTGCTGGCCTTTTGGGTAGCAGCTGTAGCTCTTAACCACTGCACCGACAGTGAGTAGAGGCTTCCAATCACCAATCTAAAAAGAGAGGAAACACAGGGTGCTAGAGAAGTACATTCCACAGGTAGACCTACCAGCACGGAGGGATCCGGAAGTCTCTCTAAAACGGTGGGTGGGCTAAGCTTAGCACCAAGGTAAGTAAGGATGAGGAGGTGTGGGAAGAAACTTCCTAAGAGAACAACACGTGAGACTGTCCTGAGGAAGACAGACTAATAGTTCAGGGTGGCTGCAGTTCAGCATGGTATGGAGCAATGGGGAGAAGGTGTTCAAGCAGAGACCAGATCTTGAGAACTCTCAGGCCATGCCATTAGTTGTCTTCCAGCTGGAATGAAACATTGCCCCATCCGGCGCCCTCCCCATGATCCGTTGAGGACTGGACCGTTGTGATTCGTAGGGTTTTCATTGGCTAATCTTCTGAAGTAGATCACCGGGGCTTTCTTCCGACTCTATCTTAGTCTGGAAGCGCCTCTGAAAGCTGTTCAGCATCATGTCAGCATACGAGCCTCTACTGACAGAGGGTGGTGGCTGCACATGAGGTGCGTTAGCTGGGGATCGAGCCCAGGGCTCCCATCTGGAAGCAAGAATTCTGCCACTGAACCACCACTGCCTCTCACTCTTTGCCGTCCTAGGAAGCCTGAACTCGGGGTAAACTTTTAAGCAAAGGCACACCAGATGGTATTTACGTTGCAGAAACATTGCACTGCGTATTGCACTGCAGCCGTGTGGAGGTTGATTAGAAGGACTTACAACACTTGAGAAATCTCAGTGAGTTCTACATGAGAGCACCAAGAAAATCCTGACTTGTTCAAGATAAGTCATTTTGGGTGGAGAGAAAAGTACAGAAAGGGACACATAACAGGCAGAATCTACGTGAAAGATTTTTCCTCCATCTTCTCCTGGAGAGCCCTATGGATACTTCCATTCTCAGCACCAAGACTGCCTCCTCACAGAGTGCTTGCATATCCCCCAAATCTAAGGTCACTCCCCACCATAATCTCTTCAGCACCCTGAACTTTAATTCATAGCACATTTTACAATTTGAGAAAATCGTTAAGACTTAAATATTTCACTCTTCTATCTCTGAACTACAAGTTGATTAAAAATAGGCAAAAAGTTATATATTGAGCAAAAAAAAAAAAAAAGCCATCGTTATTAATATAACTGGGGTCTAGAAATAGTGCTTAGATACAAGGTCTCAAGTTGGCTTCCCTCAAATTAATTTTTAACCCCTCCAGAGGGCAGGTTGCTTATAGGGTCACAGACGAGAGAAAACCATTCCAGAATGTTCTCAGCTACAAATGCTGGATTTGGTTTTCCAGTCTCACTGATTACCAATAGAGCATTGAGGAGATATGGAGGAAGAGAGTGAAACGTTTTTGTAGAGGTGAAGACCTGAACACTGGGACCAGCTCGTCTGTGTTGAAATCTAACTCTGATGCTTACTTATGCTGTGGCTCTGCACAAGCCATGAAACTTCTTTGTTCCTCGTCTTCCACGTCTGTAAAATGGGGCTAATGATGCTACCTGTCTCATAGGATTGTTCTGAGGATTCAGGGAGCCAATACAGGTACTATGTGTACTACATGAAAAGCCTGGGCTCCAACCACTGACTTTTCGATTAGCAGCTGAGCATGTAACCATGGTGCTACCAGGGCTCCTTAGACCACCTAACACATACCAAAAAAACACACCAAACCCAGTGCCATCGAGTTGATTCCGACTCATAGCAACCCTATAGGACAGAGTAGAACTGCCCCATAGAGTTTCCACAGAGCGCCTGGAGGATTTGAACTGCCGACTTTTTATTTAGCAGCCGTAGCACTTAACCACTACGCCACTAGGGTTTCCACCTAACACATAGTAAGTGCTATATGGGTATTTGCTAATATTGTGTTTTATTTAGAATTATTGTTACTGAAGTTATCTGTTACCTTTTACCAATAGAAGTTGTGTTCCTACCCTGGAAAACCAAGGGTTAGAAAGTATATATTGTCTCCACTGAGTGTTTTTACTATCTCTTTTGGGATTAGCTGTCCCCTGCCTGACTATTAGAATCATTTTTTTGTTTTGTTACAAAGATTTCTTTAGTTAATAGCTCCATGTCTAACATATGGGAAGAACACAACGAATATTTAATGGTTGAATGAAATAATGCTTAACCCCAACTTTTGATGTGGGAAGCTGGGTGGTTGGCGGTGCCATTCCCTCATACAGGCCACATTGAGAGACATCTGGGCAAGTTTAATTTATAGAGGAGAACTAAAGTTATGTGACTGGGTGGTGTTGCCTGAGGAATTTGTATGGAATAGAAAAATTCATTTATTTTTGAGCATTTACCATGTGATTTACATTGTTCTAGACACTGGTAAAAGAGCTGTGAAAAAAAAAAAGTCAAAATTTCTTGCTTTCATAGAACCTGCATTCGAGTGGGGGCATTTCAGTGATAAATGAGATAAAAGAGTAAATGGCACGGAATATTTAGAATAAAGGAAGTACTGTGGCCAACCTGGACATTTTAAATAGGATGGCCACTTTTTATGAAGCAGGTCGGGTGAAATTTTATCAAATATTTTTTCAACATCTATTGAGGGTCTCTCCTTTAATCCATGATGGTAGAGAATTACAGTATATTTACAGAGTTCTCAATGCTAACATCTTGGCGTTCCTGGGCTAAGCCTATTTGGTAATGATACCAGTTTTAATTTAATCTTGGATGCAATTTGCTAATATTTTATTTAGAACTTCTGAATCTCTCTCCATATGTGAAAATTATCTTTCCTTAAGTAGGACTTACTGAGAAGCAGGCATGTGAAAAAAGACTTGGAAGAGGAGAAGAACTACGCCATATGGATTTCTGGGAGAGGAACATTCCAAGAAGATGAAGAAATAGCAAATGTTGAAGTCATGAAATGGAAGCGTGTCTGAAGTGTTCTGTGTGGTCGGAGCCGAGTAAGCAAGGGGGAAAGTAGAAGATGTCAAGGTCAGAGAAGTAACAGAAGACCCAGATTGTGCAGGTCATTTTGAGTCTCTACGAGGACTTTACTCTGAGAGAGGTGGGGAGGGGGCGCTGAACTGAAGTCTTTCATAATGGGACTCACATTTTTGAAAGGTCTCTTGGCCTGCTGTGTTCATGATAACACTACAGTGCAGGTGAAGGTGAGTGCAGCGAGTCTGGGAGCGATTGCAGTCATTCCGGCAAGAGACAAAAGCTGGTTGGAACCACAGTGGTAGCAGAAGAGGATGTGAGAAGCAGTGACATTCTGGATAAATACGGAGGTAAACCCAACAGAACTTGCTGAGGGATTAGATGGGGATTGTAAAAACAACAACAACAAAAAGTCAAGGATATCAAATATTGCAGAGGTTTCATCTGAAAGTATTGAGTTGCCCTTCATTGTGTAAGGGGGCAAATGTCTGTGAAAAACTGGGATCAAGAGAGTGAAAGATAATTCAATTCTTAAGAGAGAAGATAGAAGAATATTGGCATTTTCTGAGTTAGATAACTTACTTGGGAGTTTAGACATGGAATTTATCTCAACAAAGGCAGAATAGGAGTCCTGATGGCAAAGTGGTTAAGAGCTAAGGCTGCTAACCAAAAGGTCAGCAGTTCAAATCCACCATCCGCTCCTTGGAAACACTGTAGGGCAGTTCTACTCTGTCCTATAGGGTGGCTATGAGTGGGAATCGAGTCAATGGCACACAACAATACAGCAAGCCAGAATAAGTTCTCCTTATAAAGAAGAATCAAGAGTTGATAGGTGGGTGTGTCAATCTTGAAAACTCTGAATTATGCAGAAAAAAAAAAGATAAATGAGGGAGGAAAGAGCTTAAAAATTTTTATCAACCTCAATGCCTGAGGAGTGTCCACTTAATGCCTTGGTAATGTCGTCAGCACACATGCTTTGTTTCCTTGTCTATAATGCTGAGAAGCATCAGGATGGAGTCGTAATAAAAATCTTCACAGGAGAGAAAAGGCACCAGACAAGCAAGTGATGACCAGGACAAGTAAAATTTACTGGAACTGAATGTCACGGCTTAAACAATCACATCTCATTGTCTGTAGAACACTCAGACTCTAGAATCTCTTTTTGATGTTTCCTCTGCAGGGAAGGGACATTGCTCTCCATTAAATTGGATCCAGACTTTGTGGAGAATATAAGAATGAAACCAAGGCAAGGCTTCTGTAAGTGCACATGAAATGACCAGTCTTTTCTTCACATTAGTCATAATAGACAGAAGCTGAACTAATTCTGTTCCCAGCTGGATCCTGACCTCTTTAAGAACCAAAGCTGATAGCCAGGGGAAGAAACTTGAGTGTAGTCCAGAACTTCAAATCCAGCACCCTCCACAAGCTGTTGTGACTTTCAGTACCCCCGTTGACTCTACTCTTGCCTCCAAAAGGAGTTGGGACATACCACCTCCCCACTGTGGCCACTCTAACTTGTTGAAGGGAAGGTAAGTGAGCATACGAGCCAAAGGGAGGTAGCTGGGATGGAAGGTGCAGACATACAGCAGGACATCAGGGTATGGCAGGTCAATCTATATGGAGGTTGATCTCCATGTTAAAAAGAGAGCATATTGTGGAATGGAAGAAGTGTGGACCTTTGAGTCAAACAGAATTTGTTAAAATCTTAAGCTGCCATTCTACTCGTCCGGCCTTTGACAAGTTGCTTACTTTCTTGAGTCTCAGTATCCTCCTTTGTAAATTAATAATACAGGTATGACTCATTTTATTGTGCCTTGCTTTATTATACTTCACAGATATTGCATTTTGTACAAATTGAAGGTTTCAGACAACCCTGCATCGAGCAAATCTATCAGTGCCATTTTTCCAACAGCATGTGTTCACTTCATGCTCTGTGTCACTTTTGGTAATTCTCGCAATATTTTGAACTTTTTCATTATTATTATATCTGTTAGGTTGATCTGTGATTGGTTATCTCTGATGTTACTATTGTAACTGTTTTGGGGTGCCACAAACCGCACCCATGTAAGATGGCAAACTTAATAAATATTGTGTGTGTTCTGACTGCTCCACCAACTGGCTATCCCCATCTTTCTACCTCTCCTCAGGGCTCCCTATTCTATGAGATATAATAACATTGAAATTAGGCCAATTAATAACCCTATGACGGCCTCTAAATGTTCAAGTAATAAGAAGAGTCAATCAACCTGGCCAACTTCATTGTTTAAAAAATTGCCACAGTCACCCCAACCTTCAGAACCACCACCCTGGATCAGTCGTTGTTAGGTGCTGTTGAGTCAGATCTGACTTCAAAGGGCCCTATGTAGAACAGAAAAAAAATACTGCCTGATCCTGCACCATCCTCACAATTGTTGTTATGCTTGAGACCATTGTTGTAGCCACTGTGTCTATCCTTTTGTTGAGGGTCTTCCTCTTCTTTGCTGGGCTTCTACTTTACAAAGCATAATGTTCTTTTTCAGGGAGTGATCCCTCCTGACAACATGTCCAAACTATTTGAGACGTAGTTCACCATCCTTGCTTCTAAGGAGCATTCTGGTTGTGCTTTGTCCAAGACAGATTTGTTTGTTCTTTTGGCAGCACATGGTATATTCAATATTCTTCTCAAATGCCATAAACCAAAGACATCAATTCTCCTTTGGTCTTACTTATTCATCGTCCAGCTTTTGCACGCATATGAGACAATTGGAAACACCGTGGCTTGGCTCAGGTGCACCTTAGTCTTCAAGGTGTTATTTTTGCTTTTCAATAATTTAAAGAGCTCTTTTGCAGCAGATTTGCCCAATGCAATGTGTCCTTTGATTTCTTGACTGCTGCTTCCAAGGGTGTTGATTGTGGATCCAAGTAAAATGAAATCCTTGACAACTTCAATCTTTTCTCTGTTCATCATGATGTTGCTTATTGGTCCAGTTGTGAGGACTTCTGTTTTCTTTATGTTGAGGTATAATCCATACTGAAGGCTTTGGTCTTGTTCTTCATCAGTAAGTGCTTCAAGTCCTCTTCACTTTCAGTGAGCAAGATTGCATCATTCATATAATGCAAGTTGTTAATGAGTCCTCCTCCAACCTTGAAGCCCCATTCCTCTTCATGTAGTCCCGCTTCTTGGACTATGTGCTCAGCATACAGATTGAATAAGTATGGTGAAAGGATACAACCCTGATGCACACCTTACCTGACTTTAAACTATGCTTTATCACCTTGTTCTCTTCGAACGACTGCCTCTTGATCTATGTACAGGTTCTTCATGATCACAATCTTAAGTGTTCTGGAATTTCCATTCTTTGCAATGGTTTGCATAATTTGTTTTGATCCGCACAGTCAAATCCCTTTGCAGAGTCAATAAATACACAGGCAAACATCTTTCTTGTATTTTCTGCTTCCAGCCAGGATCCATCTGACATTAGCAGTGATACCCCTGGTTCCACATCCTCTTCTGAATTCAGCTTGAATTTCTGCCACTTCCCTGTTGATGTACTGCTGCAACTGCTTTTGAATGATCTTCCGCAAAATTTTACTTGTATGTACTATTAATGACATTGTTCAATAATTTCCTCGTTTGGTTGGATCACCTTTCTTGGGAATAGGCATAAATATGGATCTCTTCCAGTTGGTTGGCCAGGTAGCTGTCTTCCAAATTTAATGGTATAGATGAGTGAGCACTTCCAGTACTGCATCTGATTGTTGAACCATCTCAATTGGTATCTGTCAATTCCCAGAGCCTTGTTTTCCACCAGTGCCTTCAGTGCAGGTTGGACTTCTTCCTTCAGTACCGTCAGTTCCTGATCATATGCCACCTCTTGAAATGGTTGAATGTCGACCAATTCTTTTTGGTGTAGTGACTTTGTATTCCATCTGTCTTCTTTGGATGCTTCCTGCGTCATTTAATATTTTCCCCTTAGAATCCTTCAATATTGCAACTCAAAGCTTGAATTTTTTCTTCAGATCTTTCAGTTTGAGAAATGCCTAGTGTATTCTTCCCTTTTGGTTTTCTATCTCCAGCTCTTTGCATGTGTCATTATAATACTTTGTCTTCTCAAACTTCCCTTTAAAATCTTCTGTTCAGATCTTTTACTTCATTTCTTCCATTTGCTTTAGCTACTCGATGTTCAAGTGCAAGTTTCAGCACCTCTTCTGACACCCATCTTGGTCTTTTCTTTCTTGTATTTTTAATGACCTCGTGCTTTCTTCATGTATGATGTCCTTCCACAAATCATCTGGTCTTCGGTCATTAGTTTTTAACATGTCACATCTATTCTTAAAATGGCCCCTAAATTCAGGTAGGATATACTGAAGGTTGAACTTTGGCTCTTGTGGACATGCTCTAACTTTCTTCAGCTTCCACTTGAACTCTCATATGCACAATTGATGGTCTGTTCCATAGTCAGCCCCTGGCCTTGTCCCAACTGATGTTATTGAGCTTTTCCATTGACTCTTTCCACAGATGTGGTTGATTTGGTTCCTGTGTATTCCATCTGCGGAGGTTCACAAGTATACTCACAACTATATTGGTGAAAAAAGGTATTTGCAATGAAGAAGTAGTTGGTCTTGCAAAATTCTGTCATGTGATCTCTGACATCATTTCTATCATCAAGACCATATTTTCCAACTACTGATCCTTTTTACTTATTTCCAACTTTTACCTTCCAATCACCAGTAATTATCAATGCATTCTGATTGCATGTTCAAATCAATTTCAGGCTCCAGAAGTTGGTAAAAATCTTCAATGTCTTCATTTTTGGCCTTAGTGATTGGTGAGTAAATTTGACTAATAGTCACATTAACTGGTCTTCCTGGATCAGTTAGCAGCCATCAGTATTGAGGCAAGACCCTCCATCAGCAAAAAGATTACACTTGCTAAAGGCTTAGATGATGCTTACCATTTTTTACCAATAAACCAAAAACCACTGCCATCGAGTCGATTCAGACTCATAGTGACCCTGTAGGACAGAACAGAACTGCCTGATAGAGTTTCCAAGGAGCACCTGGCAGATTTGAACAACCGACCTCTTGGTTAGCAGCTGTAGCACTTAACCCCTAAGCCACCAGGGTTTCCTTTAGCAATAAAGTATTTTTAATTAAGGTGTGCACATTGTTTTTTTGTTTTTTTCTGTTTTTAGACATAATGCTGTTGCGCTTTTTAGATTACAAAAAAAAAAAAAACTGTTGCCGTTGAGTCAATTCTAGCTCATAGCAACCCTATAGACTACAATACAGTATAAATATAACTTTTCTATGATAATGGGAAACCAAAAAAAAAAAAAAAATTCGTATGACTCATCTTATTGCTATGTTTGCTTTATTGTGGTGACCTGGAACTGAACCCATAATATCTCTGAGGAATGCCTGTGTCTCTTTTAGATGGTTGTTAAATGTAGACAAAATAAGGTATATTGTTGTTACAAAAACAAAAAACGAAACCTGTTGCCATCAAGTCGATTCCAACTCATAGCGACCCAATAGGATGGGAGTAGAATTGCCCCATAATGTTTCCAAGGAACAGCTGGTGAATTTGAACAGCCTACCTTTTGGTTGGCAGCTAAACACTTAATCATTGCTGCCATCAATTCAGGCTCCTGTTAATAGCAACCCCATGCACAACAGAACAAAATGCTGCCCAGTCATGTACCATGTCTATGATGGGTTGTGTGCTGGACAACTGTGATCGATAGGGTTTTCAATGACAGATTTCCAAAGTAGATAGCCAGGCCTTTCTTCCTAGCCTTAGCCTGAAAGCTCTGCTAAAATCCATTCAGCATCATATTCACACAAAAGCCTCCACAGGCAGATGGGTGGTGGTTGTTCAGGGAGGTACACTGGCCAGGAATTGAGCCAGGGTCTCCAGCATGGAAAGGGAAAATTCTACAACTGAACCAGCAATGTCCCTCAAGGTGTATTAGGCAATCAGTATAATGGCTGGCATATGGTGGATTAGTGTGTGCTTCTCAATGATGGAGTTGAGCAGTCAGGTAGGGTCAGCTAAAAATATGAGGGTAAAGAAAAAAGAATTGGGACAGATATGTGAATGAGTTTTAGGGCACAACACAGTGGCAGCAATACAGAGACAGGATGAAGCAAACACAGTGGGTTTTTCCCGGAGTTCCTTTTGAAAGGGCAGAATAGACCCTAGGGATAGGTGACACTTATGGAGAAACACAGAAAGAGGAGTCCCTTATCATGTGGATGAGGCTTTGGGCCAAGTCAGCACATGGTCAAGGATGGAGATTACTCAAGTGGCTAGAATACTAAGGGATGCTTGATTCTCTTTCTCTGCAGGGCTCCAGGTTAAATATGGTGGCAAGTGAGCAGACATTGAATAGGAGAAGGATCAAAAGGAAAATGGAAGGGAGAAAGAAGCACAAGACGAAAATTACCTATGTTTGGAGTCCTTGATTCCAAGCATTGGTGCAAGAATAGAATAAGCAGCATTTAGTATCTAAGGTGAGGATGTAAGGAAGGCTAAAATGAGAAAGAAATCACTCAGTGCACCCCTCATAAGAGCAGACTTAAAGCCATATGTGTGAAAACTGGTGGAACAACACAGAAAAATATTAATCGTCAGGAATGATAGGCTGACAACTACCACTACTGAATGCTTAGATCAAAGATTCTATAGAAGAATCCTGCACAAAAGGACAAAAAATGTGGAACAGAATTTCAAGTTCTCAATGGAATCCACACTTTCTGGACTGAGTGAGGCTGGATGAACCCCCTGAAACTATTGCCCTGAGATAATCTTTAAACCTTAAACTAGAACTATCCCCTGAAGTCTCGTTTGAACCAAAGTTTAGCTTAATTAATTAGTAAAGTACATCTGCCAAGAGCATTGTGCTTTTTTAAAAATCTATGTGGAATCAAATTGACAATAGCAACTTGAAAGGTTCCATGAGAAGCTTGTTGTTGGTGTTGTTAGGTGCCAAAGTGGTGCTGTTGGAGACTCGTAGCGTGTCTATAGTCACTGACTCTCCACAAACTTTGTCAATTGGAAAAACCATGCACGACTGTATCTTCATCCCTGTGGACCAGGCAGGGGAGGTGCAGGTAGGAAACGCCTGCTGGGAGTGCTACAGTCTGGAGCACAACATCCAACCCGATGGCACTATGTCCAGCAACAAGACCCTGGGGAGTGGTGGTGACTCCTTCAACACCTTCAGTGAGACAGGGGCTGGCAGACATGTGCCCTGGGCTGTCTTTGTGGACCTGGACCCTGCTGGAATAGGCTGGAATTAACTACCAGCCCCCACAGTGGTGCCTAGGGGGAGGCAGCACAGTGGGTGGTCTGCACGCTAAGCAATACCACAGCCATCGCTGATGCCTAGGCCCGCCTCAACCACAAGTTTGACCTGATGTTTGCCAAGCAGGCACTTATGCACTGGTATGTGGGCAAGGGCATGGAAGAAAGGGAGTTCTTGAAGGTCTGAGAGGAGCTGGCCGCTCTGGAGAAGGATTACGAAGAAGTGGGCACAGAGTCTGTGGCCTGTGAGGATGAGAGTGAGGAGTTCGAGAGGGTCCTGGCACCTGCAGTGCCTTCATCTGTCTTTCCCCAATTTTGTATATATCACTCTACTGCTCCTCCTACCCCACAAATACGATGTCACACACATGCGCACATACAAACCAGCCCACTGGTTATTTTAGGATGATGTCAGTCCCAGCTCTGGCCAGGCGGGGAGCAGATCAGAGGGTGCCAGCTGGTGGTCACTGAGGAGTGCAGTGCACCCAAGGGTGGGCTCTGAGCCAGGCCAGGAGGGGTGGAAGTCTCCTGGCCCATCCGGGCCTGAGTCTCACGGCAGTGCCCAGGCCCAGACTAGCCAGAGCTGCCAAGAGCTGAGCTGCAGCCTGAGGTGGGGGTTGCCTTGGAATTGGGGTGTAGCGTAATGGATTGCTTTTTGTGTGACTTTTCTAGCCATGGTCTTGTAACTCCCACCCAGGTAACTGTGGCACACCACGGGGATTGGTCAGTTTTGCCATCCGCCTCTGGGCTTGAAATGAGCCACCCCAGAGGCGAGAAAGGTAAAAGCCCACCACCACCAAGGAAGGAGAGGGTACAGTGGGCTTCCCAGCCCATGGAGCGAGAAAGCTGAGTGCCTTTGGGGAGAGACTGAAAAAACCTACCCCAGACCCAGGAATTTGGGACTTGTCAGCTTCCATAGCTGTGTGAGTCATTTCATTTATAAGGTTTGTGAGTTCTGTGAGAGGTTGCAGTGAATCAGGGAACCCAAAGACGGAGGGAGAGTGCTGAGGGGAGAGGGAGTAACTGATGTTAGAGATGATGGAGTGGGACAGCAGTTTGGAAAAGTTGGACATTCAGGAAATCCTTAACTTCTGCCTCATAGGAACCAGCTTTGCCCTGATCTTTATAAAAGAAATTATATTTTAGGGTGCAAGGCCTGGAATGTGTCCTGTGGAATGAAAACAGGCTGGGGTGCCCCCTCAGGAGCTGCCAGCCCCTTGAGCTTCCTTGATTTCCTCAGAGAGGGCATCTTTCAGAGCCAAATAAGCTTTGTCCAGGTTGTCATTGATGGTAACAAGGTGAAACAGGCCCAGCTCCTTGCTGCTCTACACGTTGGCCTTGGAGGCAGCCAGCTGCTTTCCAAGACTCTCCTCTATCTCTGTTCCAGGCTGGCTGCTACGGCTCCAGGATCAAGGGAAGGTGCCTGCACCAGATGGAAAAAGGCCACAGGTCCATCTATTTGCTGTTGCATGTGCCCTTGTCCCTTACAGATTCCCTGAGAGCTGGGCATGCTCAATGAAGTCGCCTGTGACAGTATCTCTCTGCATGGCCTCCCTGGTGACAAAGCAGTAATCTTTGCCATTCTCCTTTCTCGGCCCTGGTCCCTAGTGGTATGAGAAAGGCTGAAGCCAAGGACACTGCCATACTCTTGCAGGAGGTTTTTCAGCAGAGTGCGTTTTCTGGCCCTTGATGGGCTGCTCAACACGACAGGTCTTGGTCCTGCCATCTTTAAATTCACCTTACCCCTGGAGGGGAGGAGAGATGGAAAATCAAAGACAAGAAGCAACTGCTTTTGAGTAGACTCAGAATCTTGGTGACCCCATGTGTTTGCCAGAGTACAGCCCTGCTCCACAGGGTTTTTAATAACTAATATCTTTTTCAGAAGTATCTTGCCAAGTGGCTACGGGTAGACTTGAACATCCAAACTTTTGGTTATCAGTTGTGTTTGTTGACCATTTGAGCCACCCAGAGACTCCTCAATAACAAATTGGTCATCTCTTATCACCTCCTTGTTCCTTAATAACCTCACCTTTTTTTTTTTAATTTTTATTGTGCTTTAAATGAAAGTTTACAAACCAAGTCAGTCTCTCATACAAAAACTTATATACACCTTGCTATATACTCCTAGTTGCTCTCCCTATAATGAGACAGCACACCCCTTCCCTCCACTCTCTATTTTCATGTCCATTTGACCAGCTTCTGACCCCCTCTGCTCTCTCATTTCTTCTCCAGACAGAAGCTACCCACAAAGCCTCATGTGTCTACTTGAGCCAAGAAGCTCAGTCTTCACCAGTATCATTTTCTATCCCACAGTCCAGTCCAATCCCCGACTGAAGAGTTGGCTTTGGGAATGTTTCCTGTCTTAGGCTAACAGGTCTGGGGACCATGACTTCCAGCACCCTGACTATTAAGTCTGGTCTTTTTATGAGAATTTGAGGCCTGCATCCCACTACTCTCCTGCTCCCTCAGGGGTTCTCTGTTGTGTTCCCTGTCAGGGCAGTCATCGGTTGTGGCCGGGCACCATCTAGTTCTCCTGGTCTCAGGCTGATGTAGTCTTTGGTTTATGTGGCCCTTTCTGTCTCTTGGGCACATAATTACCTTGTGTCTTTGGTGTTCTTCATTCTCCTTTGCTCCAGGAGACTTATTGATGCATCTTAGATGGCTGCTTGCTAGCGTTTAAGACCTCAGACGCCACTCTCCAAAGTGGGATGCAGAATGTTTTCTTGACAGAATTTATTATGCAAATTGGCTTAGTTGTCCCCTAAAACCATGGTCCCCAAGCCGCGCCCCTGCTACGCTGCCCTTCGAAGCATTCAGTTTATTCAGGAAACTTCTTTACTTTTGGTTTAGTCCAGTTCTGCTGACCTCTCCTGTATTGTGTGTTGTCCTTCCCTTCACCTAAAATAGTTCTTATCTACCATTAGTGAAAAACCCTCTCCCTTATGCCCCACTCTCATAACCATCAAAGAATATTCTCTTTTCTGTTTAAACTATTTTTCAGTTTCTTGTAATAGTGGTCTTATAAATATTTGTCCTTTAGTAACTGACTAATTTCACTCAGCATAATGCCTTCCAGATTTCTCCATGTTATGAAATGTTTCATGGAGTCATCATTGTTCTTTATCAATGCGTAGTATTCCATTGTGTAAACATACCATAGTTTATTTATCCATTCATCCATTGATGGGCACCGTGGTTGCTTCCTTCTCTTTGCTATTGTAAAGTGCTGCAGTGAACGTGAGTATGCATATATCTGTTCACGTAATGCTCTTATTTCTCTAGGATATATTCCAAGGAATGGGATTGCTAGACCTTATGGCAGTTTTATTTCTAGCTTTTAAGGAAGCGCCAAATTGATTTCCAAAGTGGTTGTACCATTTTACTTTCCCACCAGCAGTGTATAAGTGTTCCAGTCTCTCCACATCCTCTCCAACATTTATTCTTTTGTGTTTTTTGGATTAATGCTAGTCTTGTTGGCATGAGATGGAATCTCACTGTAGTTTTGATTTGCATTTCTCTAATGGCTAATGATCCTGAGCATTTCCTCATGTATCTGTTAGCTCCTGAATGTCTTCTTTAGTGAAGTGCCTGCTCATATCCTTTGCACATTTTTTAATTGGGTTGTCTTTTTGTACTCGAGTTTTTGCAGTATCATGTAGATTTTAGAGATCAGGCGCCGATCAGAAATGTCATAGCTAGAAACTTTCTCCCAGACTGTAGATAATCTTTTTACTCTTTCGGTGAAGTCTTTAGATGAGCATAGGTGTTTGATTTTTTAGGAGCTCCCAGTTATCTAGTTTTTCTTCTGCATTGTTAATACTGTTTTTTAAACTGTTTATGCCATGTATTAGGGCTCCTAGCATTGTACTTATTTTTTCTTCCATGATCTTTATTGTTTTAGATTTTATATTTAGGTCTTTGATCCATTTTGAGTTAGTTTTTGGGCATGGTGTGAAATATGGATCTTGCTTCATTTTTTTGCAGATGGATATCCAGTTATGCCAACACCATTTGTTAAACAGATGTCTTTTCCCCATTTAACTGACTTTGGGCCATTGTCAAATATCAGCTGCTCATATGTGGATGGATTTGTCTGGATTCTCAATTCTGTTCCATTGGTCTATGAATCTGTTGTTGTAGCAGTACCAGGCTCTTTTGACTACTGTGGCAGTATAATAGGTTTTAAAATCAGGTGGAGTGAGGCCTCCCACTTTGTTCTTCTTGTTTAGTAATGCTTTACTTATCTGGGGCATCTTTTCCTTCCATATGAAATTGGTGATTTGTTTCTCCAACTCATTAAAAAATGTCATTGGAATTTGGATCAGAATTGAATTGTATCTATAGATCACTTTTGGTAGAATAGACATTTTTACAAAGTTAAGCCTTCCTACCCACTTATGTAGGTCTCTTTTGGTTTCTTGAAGTAGTGCCTTGTGGTTTTCTTTATATAGGTCTTTTATGTCTCTAGTAAGATTTATTCCTAAGTATGTTATCTTCTTGGGGCTACTGTAAATGGTATTGATTTGGTGATTTCCTCTTCAACGTTCTTTCTATTGGTGTAGAGGAATCCAACTGATTTTTGTATGTTGATCTTGTATCCTGATACTCTGCTGAACTCTTAGTTTCAGTAGTTTTCTGGAGGATTCCTTAGGGTTTTCTGTGTATAAGATCATGTCATCTGCAAATAGAGATACTTTCACTTCTTCCTTAGCAATCTGGATGCCCTTTCTTTCTTTATGTAGCCTAATTGCTCTGAGTAGGACCTCCAGCACAATGTTGAATAAAGAGTGGTGATAAAGGGCATCCTTGTCTGGTTCCCGATCTCAATGGGAATGCTTTTAGACTCTATCCATTTACGATGATATTGGCTGTTGGCTTTGTATAAATGCCCTTTATTATGTTGAGGAATTTTCCTTCTATTCCTATTTTGCTGAGAGTTTTTATTGTGAATGGGTGTTGAACTTTGTCAAATGCCTTTTCTGCATCAGTTGATAAGATCCTGTGGTTCTTGTCTTTTGTTTTATTTATATGATGGATTACACTGTTTTTCTAATGTTGAGCTATCCCTGCATACCTGGTTTGAATCCCACTTGGTCATGGTGAATTATTTTTTTGATATGTTGTTGAATTCTATTGGCTAGAGTTTTACTGAGGATTTTTGCATCTAAGTTCATGAAGAATATAGGTCTGTAATTTTCTTTTTTGGGGGAGTCTTTACCTGGTTTTGGTATCAGGGATATGGTGGCTTCATAGAATGAGTTTGGGAGTATTCTGTCCTTTTCTATGATCTGAAATACCTTTAGTAGTAGTGGTGTTAACTTTTCTCTGAAAGTTTGGTAGAACTTTTCTGTGAAGCCGTCTGGGCCAGCGCTTTTATTGTTGGGAGTTTTTTGATTACCTTTTCAATCTCTTCTTTTGTTATGGGTTTATTTAGTTGTTCTACCTGTTTGCGTTAGTTTAGGTACATAGCATGTTTCTAAAAATACATTCATTTCTTCTAGGTTTTCATATTTGTTTGGGTATAGTTTTTCATAGTAATCTGATATGATTCTTTTAATATCAGTTGGGTCTGTTGTAATATTGCCCATCTCATTTCTTATTTATTTGGGTTATTTGCTTCCTCTCCTGTTTTCTTTTGTCAGTTCGGCCAGTGGTTTAATTTTGTTGATTTTTTCAGAGAACCTGCTTTTGGTCTTGTTAATTCTTTCAATTGTTTTTCTGCTTTCTATTTCATTTAGTTCAGCTCTAATTTTTATTATTTGTTTTCTTCTGGTGCCTGAGGGTTTCTTTTGTTGCTCTCTTTCTATCTGTTCAAGTTGTAGGGTTAATTCTTTGATTTTGGCCCTTCCTTCTTCTTGGATGTGTGCATTTATTGATATAAATTGACCTCTGAACACTGCTTTCGCTGTATCCCAAAGGTTCTGATAAGAAGTGTTTTCATCCTCATTGGATTCCATGAATTTCTTTATTCCATCCTTGATGTCTTCTATAACCTAGTTGTTTTTGAGCAGGGTATTGTTCAGTTTCCAAGTGTTTGATTTTTTTTCTCTGCTTTTTCTTTTATTGATTTCTACTTTTATGGCCTTATGATCAGAGAAGATGCTTTGTAATATTTCAATGTTTTGGATTCTGCTAAGGCTTGCTTTAAGACCTAATTTGTGGTCTATTCTAGAGAATGTTCCATGTGTGTTGGAAAATATACTTGGCTGTTGTTGGTTAGAGTGTTCTACATATGTCTACAAGGTCAGGTTGGTTGATTGTGGCATTTAGATCTTCCGTGTCTTTGCTGAGCTTCTTTCTGGATATTCTGCCCTTCACCAAAAGTGTCACCTCTTTTTAAGCAAACTTGTTTCCCTGCTCATAGGGTAAAGAAAAGCCCTATTTGTTATGTACAATAATGATAAGAGCTAACAAAATTAAGAACCTGGTGCTCTAAGACACTCTCTTAAGAATTTTATATGCATTAACTCAATTAACTCTTTTAACATACAATCTATGAGGAAAGTAGTATCACTCTCCCCATCAGAAATTGTGACTATGTTGGAGGTTGAACCCAAATCAGTGTGAAAAATATAAGACCTATATGAGATGATAGGAGCCCTGGTGATGCAATATTTAAGCACTTAGCTACTAACCAAAAGATTGGTGGTTTGAACCCACCAGCCACTCTGTGGGATAAACATGTGGCAGTTTGCTGCCTAAATATTAGCCCATTGCTGTGTCATTGATTCTGACACATAACGACCCTAGGACAAGCAGAACTGCCCCTTAGGCTTTCCAAGGCTATAATCTCTACAGAAGCATCTACAGAGCATCTGGTGAGTTCCAACTGATCTTCTGGTTAGGTGCTGTCACGTCAGTTCTGACCAATAACAACCCTATACACAATAGAAGAAAACACTGCATCATCCATACAATCGTTATGTTCAAGTCCACCTTTGCAGTCATTGTGTCAATCCATCTCATTAAAGGTATTTTTTTTTTTTTTCGCTGTCCCTTTTCTTCACCAAGCGTGATATACTTCTCCAGGAATTGGCCCCTCCTTGACATCCTAATTTCTAAGGAACATTCTGGCTGTACTTCTTCCAAGACAGGTTTTTTTGTTCTTCTGACAGTCCATGGTATATTCAATATACTTTGCAAACAGGACAATTCAAATGCAACAATTCTTCGGTCTTCCTTATTCATTGTCCAGCTTTCACATTCATATGAGGTGATTGAAAATATCATGGCTTGGGTCAGGTGCACCCTAGTCCTCAAGGAGACATCTTTGCTTTTTAACACTTTGAAGAGATCTTTTGCAGCAGATTTGCCCAATGCTATACATCATTTGATTTGACTGCTGCTTCCATGGGTATTTATTCTGGATCCAAGTAAATATTATAGCCTAGATTATTACCCCATGGGGAAGTTCTACTCTGTTTTATAGGCTCACTATGAGTTGGAATTGACTTGAAGGCAGTGGGTAAGAGGTATATATGAGATGAACATTTATCTTGCCACTGCCTGGCTCAACTTCCTAAAACAACAAATAAACTAAACTAGAAATGGTGCCAAGAGAGGCGGCATCATTTGGGGTTTGCGTAATGACATCATTATCTGTCAGGTTTCTGGGATAAGCCTAGCAGCCATTAAAAAGATCATTAGGAAAATGGTGGCAATAAGTTCAGAAGGCCAATTGGCTGTGCTCCAATCACAGGAGAAGCAGCGTGTAGCCCTTGACAGAGGCCTCAGGGAAAATGTACTGAAGCAGCTAGTAAGAGCTTAATGACCAAATCAAGGTAGGGAAATCAGTACCTGTGCACCAGTGAACAGGATAATTTGAACTGGGGGTGCCGGAGAGCTCTGAGATCATCTTCCTGACATGTGTCCCCTCCCCTTCCTCTACCTTGATGTGACAGTAGCTAAAGAAACCCAAGAGATCTCAGAGAGAGAGATCTGATCAAGGGTAGAGAATAACACCCTCCTTCCCTGAATTAAGAAGACAGGCTTGGTTCAGAAAATTGGGACATCCTAGCCTAGTGGGCTCTCCTCCCACTACTAATGTGACCAGAATTTAGGGCAAAAGTTGAGTGTGTTTGTTTCCAGAACCCAAACTTTACTTTGAAGTGGAATGGGGTCTGAGGAAGAGAAAGAGAAAACAGCCTCCTAATTGCAGCAGAATCTAATTTTAAAATCTCCTTTTCAGTTGGCATCTGGATGTTCTGTTTTAATGCAGCCAATTACCTGGGGTCTATTTCCTGCCCAGCCGTCTATGGAAGGAAGTATTGGAGGAGAAAATGATGTAATGAGAACCAGGCCTAGGAGAAGCCTAAGTGCTTTGCACTGGAGCACCCCACTCTGGCAAGAGCTCCTGATGACAACACATCTCAAATAACCTTGGGACGTGGAAGATCCAAGGTAGAGGCCAACATCACGGGAAGTTTCTTCTCTGCATTTTTTTTTTCCCCCTCTGTAGAATGATTTTTTTTTTTTTTTGTAGAATGATTAGCTATTAGATTCTGAAAGTAATTTATCTTACATTTCCTAAAGAGTACCCTGCAGATGCCTTGGATGGGTAAGACTGGTTCACTCTTGCTCTAATGTCCCCCAAACTAACTCTTCCCCATTCAGAAATGTCCTTGGCGCAAACAGCAAACATCTTCCAATTCCTGAGCTTTTTGATTGATCCCAAAAATATTTTAAGGAATTATTACACCCAGTTTAGTAAAGAATACCGAGACTCCTTAAATATGCATGTGCGTGTATATATATATATATGTGGTTATGTATTGTTAGTGGGTGTACATGTACATATAATCTTTTCAGGAGGCAATGATACCTTACTTTAAAGAACAATGCTAAAGAAGAAAGCAGCAGTTATCATAAAACCAAAAACTGCCCAAAACCTAAGTACAGGGCCCAATCTTTGAGGAACTTAGGTGGCATCCATTGCTGTCAAGTTGACTCCTACTCGTATCAACCATATAGGATAGAGTAGAACTTCCTCATAGCATTCCCAGGGAGTGACTGGTAGATTTGAACTGCTGACTTTTTGGTTAACAGCCGTAGCTCTTAATCACTGCACCACCAGGACCCCTTTTTTTGTTCATAAGATGACAAAAAGACACATTGCACTGGGCAAATCTGCTGCAAAAGACCTCTTTAAAGTGTTAAAAAGTAAAGATGTCACCTTGAAGACTAAGGTGTGTCTGACACAAGCCATGATGTTTTCAATTGTCTCATATGCATATGAAAGCTGGACAATGAATAAAGACCAAAGAATTCATGCCTTTGAATTATGGTGTTGGCAAAGAATATTGCAAATATACCATGGACTGCCAAAAAAATGAACAAATCTGTCTTGGAAGAAGTACAGCCAGAATACTCCTTAAAAGCAAGGATGGTGAAACTATGTCTTACATACTTTGGACATGTCCAATCAGGAGAGGCCAGTCCCTGGAGAAGGATTTTATGCTTGGTAGAGGGCCAGCAAAAAAAGAGGAAGACCCTCAACGAGATAGATTGGCACAACAGCTGCAACAACGCGCTCAAGCGTAACAGCAGTTGTGAAGATGGCTCAGGACTGGGCAGTGTTTTGTTCTGCTGTACATAGGGTTGCTATGAGTCAGAACCAACTCAACAGCACCTAACAACAACATGCTACAGTGCTGAATTACGTCCCAGAGTCATGGTGGTGGTTTCCATAAAATATATATTTCTTAGCACCTAGAAACTACCCACTCTGACTCTGAAATACTATGAAATGATCGAGTCTAACTAATATATAGCATAAACATATAGTTAGAGCTGGGGTTGTGTAATGTATATGAAGCGGTAACTAGTAAACAGGTTCTGTTGAGTCAACTCCAACTCATGGACACCCCATGTGTGTCAGAGTAGAACTGTGCTCCATAGGGTTTGTGTGTGTGTGTGCTTCAAGCGAAAGTTTACAAGTCAGTCTCTCATATAAAAATTTATATACACTTTGCTATATATTCCTAATTGCTCTCCCCCTAATGAGACACCACTCCTTCCCTCCACTCTCCATTTTCATGTCCATTCGGCCAGCTTCTGACCCCCTCTGCCCTCTCATCTCCCCTCCAGACAGGAGATGCCAACATAGTCTCATGTGTCTACTTGATTCAAGAAGCTCATTCTTCATCGGTATCATTTTCTATGCCATTGTCCAGTCCAATACCTGTCTGAAGAGTTGGCTTTGGTAATGGTTCCTGTCTTAGGCTAACAGAAGGTCTGGGAGCCATGACTACCGGGGTGCTTGTAGTCTCAGACCATTCTGGTCTTTTTACAAGAATTTGGAGTCTGCGCCCCACTGCTCTCTTGCTCCCTCAGGGGTTCACTGTTGTGTTTCCTGTCAGGGCAGTCATTGGTTATAGCTGGGCACCATCTAGTTCTTCTAGTCTCAGGCTGATGTAGTCTCCAGTTTATGTGGCCCTTTCTGTCTCTTGAGCTTATAATTACCTTGTGTCTTTGGTGTTCTTCATTCTCCTTTGCTCCAGGTGGATTGAGACCAATTGATGCATCTTAGATGGCTGTTTGCTAGCATTTAAGACCCCAGACACCACTCTCAAAAGTGAGATGCAGAATGTTTTCTTAATAGATTTTATTATACCAATTGACTTAGATGTTGCCCCAAACCATGGTTCCCAAACCCCTGCCATGCTGCCCTTTGAAGCATTCAGTTTATTCAAAGGAAACTTCTTTGCTTTTGGTTTAGTCCGGTTGTGCTGACCTCTCCTGTACTGCGTTGTCTTTCCCTTCACTTAAAATAGTTCTTATCTACATCTAATTAGTAAATACCCCTCTCCCTCCCTCCCTTCCTCCCCTCTCATTTCTTCTCAGTTTAAACTATTTCTTGAGTTCTTATAATAGTGGTTCTATACGATATTTGTCTTTTTGCAACTAATTTCACTCAGCATAACGCCTTCTAGATTCCTCCACGTTATGAAATGTTTCAGATTCCTCACTGTTCTTTATCGATGTGTAGTATTCCATTGTGTGAATATACCATAAGTATCCATTCATCTGTAGATGGGCACCTTGGTTGCTTCCATCTTTTTTGCTATTGTAAACAGTGCTGCAATGAACATGGGTGTGCATGTATCTGTTCTTGTAAAGGCTCTTATTTCTCTAGGATACAGTCCAAGGTCCATAGGGTTTTTGACGGCTGATTTTTCAGAACTAGATCGCCTTTCTTCTGAGATGCCTCTGGGAGGACTCAAACCTCCCACCTTTCTGTTAGCAGCCCAGTGCCTTAATTGTTTGTACCACCCATACAAAGCAGTAAAATTAGAAATACTTCACACAAAAATGAGACCCCAAAATTTGTAAAATTATGCTTGATCTCTGAAATTTCAGGTAGCCTAAACCAATTGCCACAGCTACATCCTCCTTCCCACCTGGGGTGAAGAGGCAAGTGAGGCTGGCTTGACAAGACTCTTGACTCCTCTATCAGCCTGGAGGCTGTAATTATCACAAGGGGAAAAGAGAAAGGCAAGAAGAGGAATATGTTGATGAAAACAGGATGTTATTCCTCAAACACCCTAAGTTCTACTCCTTAAGAAGGTGTTTTAAGCACCTTTGAGAAGGCAATCTTAAGGGGAAAAATAAGTCGTCATTTTTTTCAGTCTAGATGATTGTCTTTCCTACCCAGGGGCAGTAGCACTGGCAACAAGAGGGTCAAGTCCGTCCATGTCGATAGCTGAGAGCCTCATTCCACCCCCTGCACACTAATGATCTATATTCTCAAGAGACTGGTCAACCTATAGTTTCAGAACACCCCACGACTTCACGTGTTCTGTTCCCTCTACCTCTAAAATGTCCCTACTCCCTCCTTTGCCACGTTCTTTCATGTGCAATCTTTCTAAATTTTGCTGGCGTCTCACTTCTTCTATGTGCCCTGTCTTGAAACTTTTCCTTGCTATATCAATAACTTCGCCAGACGGACTCTCAGAGTCTAAGTCTTTGCAAATCACTATTGCAAGTATAATGAAAACCAAACCTGTTGCTATCAAGTCAATTCTGATTCATGGCAATCCCATGAGTTCACAGAGTAGAACTGCTCCATAAGATTTTCTTGCCTGTAGTCTTTACAGAAGCAGATTGCCCAGTCTTTATTCCATGGTACCTTAGGGTGGGTTTGAGTTGCCAAACTTCAGTAAGTAGTCGAGCACAAACCACTTGTGCCATCCAGGAACCTCACTGCAAATATAGTTGTACTTTTTATTATTTCTCCCCTCTTAAGTGGCTGTGAGGTGGAGAAGACAAGTCCAATGCATAATGGGTAAGAGTGAGTAATTCCACATTGTTGTTAGGTGCTGTTGAGTCACTTCCAACTCATAGCAACCCTATGTAAAACAAAATGAAACACTGCCTGGTCCAGCACCATCCTCACAATTGTTATGTTTGTATCCATTGTTGCAGCCACTGTGTCAATCCATCTTGTTGAGGATCTTCCTTTTTTTCCCTGACCCTCTACCCTACACCAAGCATGATGTCCTTTTCCAGGGTCTGGTCTCTCCTGATAACAGGAGGCCAACCGACTGGAAGAGAAGTTCCGTACCAAAAAATAAAATTAGAAGATTAATACAGGAAATGCTCTCTGAGATCTAGGAGTGTGAGTCTACTTAATGGATGAGATTAATTATCAGTGGAAATGAAAGCAGTGGTTGTCTGCAATGTGTGACTGAGAGATTGGGGAATACCCTAAACTCTAATCAAGGTGACCTGAGCAGAGTTTCAGGGAGGCAGAGATGAGTAGGATGGTAAACAAGTAAATAAATCTAGTAAATTAAATTTTTCACTGGCTGAGCAGAGTGAAGTGTCAGCTTACAAAATAGAACCAAAAGTACAAGAGCCAGCAGGGGTTAGTGCTTGGAACACTGTCCAGAGCAGGGCCTGGGGCGTGACTCTAGTCCACTGTTCCATCGTGGGTTCATCCTCTCACTAAAATATGAAGCCATTCAGTATGTTAGTCACCCATTCGATAAGTCACGAACTCATTAATTCAACTAGTAATTAACATTTATTAAGAGTTTCAAAATATGCCCAAAGCACACAAAGCACTTTAATGTACTTTATTCACTGAATTCCCACTCCAACCCTATGAAGTACATACTGTTATTACCCCTATTTTATAAACATGGTAATCAGAGTGAAGAAAGTTTGAATATCTTAATCGGAGTGACATTACTAATCAGCGATGGAGGTATAATTTGGACATGGCCATTATGCTGCCTGAGCCTTCACTGGGCAGGCCATTTCTTTGTGTGAGGTTCTGTGCTTGGTTCTGGGTATTTATCACGCTATTGGCCAGAAGAAGCCACCATTATGACTGTCTTTGCCCTAGTCCATTTTTTGTGTTCTTTTTTCTTTCCCCAAACCAGCTGCCATCAAGCTGACTCTGGCTCATGGCAACTCCACGTATGTCAGGGAAGAACTGTATTCCACAGGGTTTTCAATGGCTAATTTTTTGGAAGTAGGTTGCAAGGTCTTTCTTCCGAGGTACCTCTGGGTGGACTCAAATCTCCAACCTTTCTGTTCACAACCGAGCATGCGAATCATTTGCTCTACCTGGGGCTCCTTTTCTTCTCCCTCACGCACCCCCAATTTTTCATCCCAGCCTGTGTTACCTGAAGCCCGAGATAACTCTTATAGAGCATCCTCCATCCCCATCTTCAATTGTTCAGTGTTCAGTCTATAGAATTCTATAATGATTTGCTTCACCAAAAAAAAAAAAAAAGCAGTTGAGCAAATGCATTGTAAACCATCTGCATATTGCTTTTGTTATGCCATGATTTAATTTCAGTTGGACAAACCCAAGCAATGCAGAAAGAAGGAAAGTACCTGGGAAATTCCTCTGCAGTGATGGTGCTTGGTGGCCAGAGCACTGATGAAGAAGCTTCACTTCTAACACCCAACTAGTCCTGTAGAGTTGTGTTTTGTGTTCCCTCTAGTGTCTGCTTGGCACATGGTGATGCTGCCCTTTATCTGGCTTTGAAGTCACACATCACCTATGCCAGGGGTTGGCAAACCTGCCAACCACCTTCTTTTGTAGTTAAAGTTTTATTATAACACAGCCATATTCACTTGTTTTACATATGGCTACTTTTGCACTATGACATCAGAGCAAAGTGACTGCAAAAGAGACCCTATGCCCACCAAAGCCAAAAATACTTACTGAAATTTTACAGAAAAAGTTTGCTGGACCCTGCCCTACGCCATAAAAATAATGTATGCAAAAGTGTTTTGTTGATTGTAAAACTCAGTGGGCAACTGTCAGCAAGGAATTCTATCTCTAATTGCAGATAATATGCCTATTGAACAATTAATCCGTCTGCAGTTTTACCTTTGTACCCATATTACATTAGCCAACATGATGGCTCCTAAGCAGCTTCTGTGTAGTGTCCATAATAAATGACAGATATCTGTTGAATGAAGTAAAAATGCTATAACTGAAGAGAACTCCTTTACTGAATGCCATTGTGTTCCAAGTCCTTTATATGCATCGTTTTATTTGATCTTTATCTCAGCCAAATAAAGTGGGTCCTCTCTTCATCCCTTCTTTAGAAGTGATAATGCTAAGACTGAACCTAAGAACCAAGTCACACATTTATTAAGCAGGGAGGCAGAGCTGTATACTCATGTATCAGGTCTCTGAAGATCATATTCTTTTTGCTTCCCATGGTTTTCCAGTAATAATGTCTTCCTTTTGTAGCTTATACACTTTCATCACATGCAACAATACCTTTAATGCTATACACACTGTGATGTAGACAGAGCTGTCCCACATCTTTGTTTTACTAGAAGAAAATTGAAATGTAGAGAATCATTAACTTGCTAATAAAAAGTGTAATGCTTATATCTCTTTAGTGTCTACATCTGATTCTCAAAATGGTTCAGAAAAGCAGGAAATTCATTATCATCCCATCTTTATATAAAGGTCTCTTAATGATAAAAATGGTTTTGCTCTGGGCTACTAACCAAAATGTTGGAGATTCGGACCCACCCAGTGCCACTGCAGAAGAAAAGACCTGGCCATCTGCTTTTGTAAAGATTACAGCCTAGAAAACCCTATGGAGCTCAGTTTTACTCTGTAACACATGAGGTCGCCATGAGTTGGAGTTGATGCGACAGCAATGGGTTTGGTTTTGGCTTCTTGTAGATGTGGAAACAGAGGCTCTGAGAGGTCAAGTAAGATGCCAAGGTTCACACACCTGGGTGTGTACATCTTCATCTCCTGTCTCCAAATGCTTTATTCCTGCCCTTAACTGAGCACATTGCCTGTAGCATAGTAAACACTCAATAGATAATTGTTAAATAAATGCATAAATAAACCCTTTATGTTCTTTTACCACATGTAGAACAGAGCAAAGGCACTTGGCTTGACTTCATGTACCTAAATCATACTTGCTAATCAAACATTATGAAGGCATGAGTTTTACTGTTTTTAATCTAGCAACATATACTTTTGGCTGACCTTGGTATAAATCCCTTTTCTTTCTGGAAGAGCTGTACAACCTTTCACAAATGCCCACTGTTGGCAAGCGTCAGCATTTGTCCTTGAACCCCACGTTGGGTTTTAATTTGAAGGCTACAGGCTGCAGAATTATCATCTTTCTCTCAGCAGAATCCATTTCCTATAAAAGTAGATAGATAAGTGAGCATTCTGCTCCACAAGAACAGACATGTCAGGAGGCCTGGAGAGAAACCTATATTCTCTTCTCATTAAATTCCTTCAGCCATTTAGGATACTTGTGGTGGCCTCCAGCTCTAGGACATTTTCTCTGTCATACTTTGTTTTCAATTCAGTCCTCCGCAGAACAAAAGTTGATTGAATACATACACTGTGTAACATTATACCAGGTTTGAGTTGGGATAGAAAAATAAATAAGACACTGTGGTTATTGACCACAATCTCACTGTCCTGGCAGAAGCAGGCAGGATGCAGGAAGATACTCAGGAGCCACATGACAAGGCAAGTAAGCGATGAGTTTTCAACTGTGGTGGGAGAATAGAGGAAACATAAACACTTGTGGAATAAAGGCAGTGAGACCGAGTTACAGCATGGAAGTGAATAAATTGCCCACAGGCAGAGGTGAGGAGGACATTACAGGTGGCAGGGAAACTTTTTTTTTTTTTATTGTTTGTTAGCTGCCTTCTAACAGATTGTGACTCATGGTGACCCCATGTGTGCAGAGTAGAACTGCTCCATAGGGTTTTCATGACTGAACCTTTGAGAGCAGATCACCAAGCCTATCTTCTGAGGTGCCTCTGGGTGGGTTTGAACCACCAACCTTTCAGTCAGTAGCCCAGCACTTAACCGTTTACACCATCCAGGGACTCCTGATCAAGGCCATGGAAGTCAACAAATGCGAGGTATGGCGAAGGATGCTAAGTTGTGTTGTGCTCCTGGTTGAGCTTGTGGCTCTGATATGAATGTGTACAGGAACGTCTTGGGCAATAAGACTAGAAAGTCAGGCTGGGGCCACTAGAAAGCCTTGAATGCCATGCTGGAAAGTGGGGAGGTTCTCTTTTTTCAACATCTCAATCTTCTACATGCACGTACCATGCCCTGTGGCCCATCATTCCCAGCCAGTGGCCTGTCTCCTATGTTGCTCAGATGCTATTTTTCATTTGACTTCCAACACCCATTCTCTTTCTTTGCCCTGCTCTGAGCCCCACATGCTGGCCTTTACAGATGATCATACATGAACCCGTGCACATTTGAGCTTCCCATTGGTCTTGGCCAGTGTGAGACTCTGGCCTAAAACAAAGGGCAGAAGAGAGGAATAGAGGTATTGAACTCTTCTACTTCTCCATCTCTGCTGGCCTATGTTTCATACCAACATGCTATCAACCAAGGGAAGCCATTATCTTCCTTAAACCTGGAGGGAAGTTATCAGAATTGAGTAAGTTCTTCAAGATGTAGTAAGAACTGTAGCTATAGGGGAAAGCCGCCTGGCAGGAGCTTAAATGGAGGTATTGAATCCTTCTGCTTGTCTATCTCTGCTGTTCTGTGCTTGACACCAAGATGCTGGCAACTGAGGGACAGCATTATCTTCCTAAGACCTGGAGGTGTGGCTCCTGAGTATTCTCCTATATCTTCTTTGCTTCCACCCAGATGGTGAGACCATGATTGACAGTGACCCTGCCTTGTTTTTCTATCCCAACCTGAGCCTTATATAATATGTTACACATTATATGGTTGTGTAAGATGGTTACCTTCTATATAAGGTCACAGTTAAGATTAGCAACCATCCTGGTTGAGCTTGGGGCTGAGAAGTTTCCCAGAACACAGGATGTCCAGCTCCGGTTTGGTAGGCTTCCCCCTATAGCTGCAGTTCTTACTACATTTTGAAGAGCCTTACTGGGTTCTAATAACTTCCCTCTAGGTCTAAGAAAAATAATGGCTTCTTTCGGTTGCTAGCATCTTGGTACCTCACTATCCCTCTTTGATTCCACACCGTGTTTGCACATCAGGAAGTAATCCCTCCATTTAACTTATTTTAGACTCTCATTTAAATGAGTTATCCATTTCCTACCAGACTCTGATACATTCACAAGGAAAATAGAGTTTTCCATCATCTGTCTTATGCTTAACTGATTCCCCCCCTCTTTTTAACCTTTAATGCAGGAGAAAGAAAAGCTGCTCCTCTGTCTAACACCTGGAGAGGTGGTGCAGCAAGGGAATAAATAGTAGGCCTTTGAGCAAAGTCTGAACTCCTCGTTTTTATAGCTCAGTGGCTGAGAGCCATGGACCAGTTATTTCATCACTATGGGTCTTAGCTTTTCTGTCTGTAAAATGGGAGTGGTCATATGTTTCTGGCATGGGTGCCGTGAGAATTAAAGAAGAGATTGAACATAAAGCAATTAGGACCAAACCTCATCACATAGCACTTATACTGCCAATCTCAATTCCCTTCTTATTACAGGTATCTTCAATATTTATGAATATTTAGGTGCCAAATTAGGAAAGAATATATGCAGGCATTCATTCCATGTATACTACATGTGCAGTGTTGCTTTAGGCGCTCATTGTTCCAAAAACATCTGCTGAGAGTCTGCCATGGGCCAGATGCCACATGGGCCTATTATCCTCCAAGAGCCTCTTTGCCTCCACCAAGCAGACTACGTTCTGATCTTCGGCATTTTTACCTGCCATTCCCTCTGTGTGGGATACTTTCCCTCCAGGTGTTAAAATGACTCCCCTCTTCCCTCCACTCAAGTCTTTGCTCCAAGGAGACCACTGCAGAGATATTCCCAAAAGCACTCATCTAAAACCACACCCCACAACAGAATACTCACCAACAATACAGAATGATGAATTCACAAAACATCTCACAACATAGATGAATCTGGAGGGCATCATGCTGAGTGAAAAGTAAGTCAATTACAAAAAGATAAACATATGAGTCCACCATTATAAAAACTCAAGAAAAGGCTTACGCACAGGACAAACAATCTCTGGTGGTTACAAGGGAGGGAAAGAATGTGGAGGAGAAATCACCAACTAGGTAGTAGACAAGTATTACCTTTGGTGAAGGGAAAGACACACCTAATATAGCAGAAGTCAGCACAACTTGACCAAGAAAGTCATAGAAACTTCCTAGGCATATTCAAACACCTTGAGGGACTGAATTATTGGGGCTGAGGGTTGAGGACCATAGTCTTGGGAGATATCCAGGGCCAACAGGCATAACATAATTCATAAAGAAAATGTTCTGCATTCTACTTTGGTAAGTAGCATCTGGGGTCTTAAAAGCTTGAGAGCAGGCATCTAAGCTACATCTATCAGTCCCATCCTGTTGGGAGCAAAGAATGAAAAACAAAACAAAAGAAAGAAGGAAAAATATTAGCCCAAAGGGCTAATGGACCACATGATCACAGCCTTCACCAATCCTGAGTCCAGAAGAACTAGATGGTGTCTGGCTACCACCACCAACCACTCTGACAACGATAAAAATAGAGGGTCCTGGACAGAACAGGAGAAAAATGTAGAATACAATTAAAATTCACAAACAAAAGACCAGACTTACTGGTCTGACAGAGACGGGAGGAACCTTTGAGACTGTGGTCTGCAGACAACCTGGTAATCAGAACTTAAGACACTCTATGTCCATCTTTCAGCCAAAGATTAGGTTGTCATTGTTGTTAGGTTCCATTGAGTCGGTTCCGACTCATAGCAACCCTATGTACAACAGAATGAAACACTGCCTGGCCCTGCACCATGCTCACAATCGTTATGCTTGAGCCCATTGTTGCAACCACTGTGTCAAACCATCTTGTTGAGGGTCTTCTTCCTCTTTTCCACTGATTCTGTACTTTACCAGGCATGATGTCCTTCTCCAGGGACTGATCCCTCCTGATAACACATCCAAAGCACGTAAGACATAGTCTCGCCATCCTTGCTTCTAAGGAGCATTCTGGCTGTGCTTCTTCCAAGACAGATATGTTTGTTCTTTTGGAAGTCTGCTGTATATTCAATACTCTTCAACAATACCACAATTCAAAGATGTCAATTTTTCTTCGATCTTCCTTATTCATTGTCCAGCTTTCACATGCATATGATGTGATTGAAAGCACCATGGCTTGGGTCAAGCACACCTTAGTCTTCAAGGTGACATCTTTGTTTCTTAACACTTTAAAGAGGTCTTTCACAGATTTGCCCAATGCAATGCATCTTTTGATTTCTTGACTGCTGCTTCCATGGGTGTTGATTGTAGATCCAAGTAAAATGAAATCCTTGACAACTTCAATCTTTTCTCCGTTTATCATGATGTTGCATATTGGTCCAGTTGTGAGAGTTTTTGTTTTATGTTGAGGTGTAATCCATACTGCAGTCTGTAGTCTTTGATCTTCATCAGTAAGTGCTTCAAGTCCTCTTCACTTTCAGCAAGCAAGGTTGTGTCATCTGCATAACACAGGTTGTTAATGAGTCTTCCTCCAATCCTGATGCCCTGTTCTTCATGTAGTCCCACTTCTTAGATTATTTGCTCAGCATACAGATTGAATAGGTATGGTGAAAGCATGCAATCCTGATGCACACCTTTCCTGACATGCAGTATCCCCTTGTACTGTTTGAAGAACTGCCTCAATCTATGTACAGGTTCCTCATGAGCGCAATTAAGTGTTCTGAAATTCCCATTCTTCCCAATGTTTTACATAACTTGTTATGATCCACAGAGTCGAATGGCTTTGCATGGTCAATAAAACACAGGGAAAAATCTTTCTGGTATTCTCTGCTTTCAGCCAGGATCCATCTGACATCAGCAATGATATCCCTAATAAATAGAGATAGGCCTATAAAACAGTAACACATGTGAGGAACATGTTTGTTTCTTAGTTCAGTCAAATGTATGAGACCAAACAGGCAACACATGCCCAAAAGCAAAGATGAGAAGGCAGGTAGGGACATGAAACTGGACAAACGGACAGGGGAAACCGGGGTGGAAAGGAGAGAGCGCTGACACACTGTGAGGATTGCAACCAACGTGAGAAAATGATTTGTGTACAAATTCTTGGATGAAAAACTAATTTAAGCTGTAAACTTTTCACTAAAACACAATAAAATTTTAAAAAATTAAAATGAAATAAAACTACACCCAACACCTCTATCTCTTGGCTTTATTTATTTTTTATAACATTCATCATAAACTAACATTATATTATCCATTTTATTGCTTTATTGTCTCTAGCCCCTCTCCATAGAATCTAAGCAAATGAGGACAAGGACTTGTTTTTACTTCCTCCCGTCTCCCTACCACATAAGCAAGGCCTTGCACAGGGCAGGAGCTCAATAAACATTTGTTAAATGATAGAATGCTAGAAACCAGGAGTATGAAGATGAGTAAGATATGCTCTGAACCACGACAGTTCCCATTGTCTGACAGAGAAAATGAGTTAGCAGTAGGGAGGTGGCACAGGAGAGATACTAATAGTCTGAACAGTTTTGCAAGACTGACAGAGATTTTGGCTTTCAGGGGACAAGAACCTGTTTAAATCTTTCTTATCAAACAGAAGCTCACTCTTGAATATGGATGGTTCCATTAAGTCTGGCAAATCTATCCTTCGTCGATTGGCTCCTGAGAATGAGAGACACCTACTGTAACTAAAGGAAGAACAGCATAATGGGATTGTGGAACTGACTTCTGGTTAATGGACGTTTCAGGACAGGAAGCAGATGAATATTTGAAGAGCACCATTATGTGAATTTCCACACGGTGTTCTCGCCGGGCCCCTGAGTGACCAGTTTTTACTCTGAAGAGCTCATTCTGCCGTTTTTGGGAAAAGCAGCCTCAAGAAATGCCCTTTCACCTCTTTGACCCTAGTTTCATTTACAACTAGAAATAAAATATGCTCTGTACAATACCCCATTTATTCCTACCACCGAAACCACGAAAGAAGATGACAGGACAGTTGTGATAATAACACAGTGTAATGTGATGTGACCAAAAAGTCGAGAGTCAAGTCCTGGTTCCACTGAGAACCAGTTATGTGTATAAGGAAACATTATTCACCTCCCAATGCCTCAACTTCCTCATAGGCACAACCAAAATGTGAACTTTATATGAATGTTTATAAATACATTTTATAAAATATGAAAGAGGGGTTCTTTACCAGTTTAAACACTCCAAGGGCATTTATAGATGTGCACGCTGTATGGGCTTATCTAAAGATCTGATCTCATTTACATTGGACTAATCATCAGAAAAGACCAATCACTAGAAAAGAAGAAGAGAAAAAAAAGTTGCCATTGAGTTGATTCTGACTCATGTCAACCCCATGTGTGCAGAGCAGAATTGCTCCACAGGGTTTTCATGGCTGTAATCTTATGGAAGTAGATTGCTAAGCCTTTCTTCCAAGATGCTGTTGGGTGGGTTTGAACTGCCAAAAATTTGGTTAGTATCTGAGAGAAGACTATAGACACCTGCAAAATTGAGGGAAACTCTCAAAGAGATGGATTGACATAATAGCCATAACAATGGGCTCAAGTATATCAAAGATTATAAAGATGGTGGTGCAGGACCAGGCAACATTTCATTCTGATAAACAAGGTTGTCATGAGTTGAGGCTGACTCAATGGCAGCTGACAATAACAACAACAAAGATCTGAAGCAAATGATAAATATTGTGTGTGTTATCGTTAGGTGCTGTCCAATCAGTTCTGATTCATAGCAACCCTATGTACAACAGAACAAAACACTGCCTGGTGCTGTGCCATTCTCATGATTATTGCTATGTTTAAGCCCACTGGATCAATCCATCTCATTGAGGGTTTTCCTTTTTTCACTGACCCTCTACTTTACCAAGCATAATGTCCTTCTCTAGGGACTGATCCCTCCTGATAACATGTCCAAAGTATATGAGACAAAAGTCTTGCCATCCTCACTTCTAGGAAGCATTCTGGCTGTACTTCTTCCAAGACAGATTTGTTCTTTCTTCTGGCAGTCCATGGTATATTCAGTATAGTGTGTATGTACTTAATGCATTTTTTTCCTGATTTGGTCTTCATACAGCATCTTAAGTCCAGTGGTTAAGAACTACTGCTGCTAAACAAAAGTTCAGCAGTTCAAATTCACCAACTGCTCCTTGAAAACCCTATGGGGCACTTTTACTCTGTCTAATAGGGTTGCTGTGAGTTAGAATCGACTCAACAGCAATGTTTATTTATTTTTTTGTTGTTTTTTTTCCTAACCCAAAGAAAATTCCTAAGCCTCCCTACTGCAAATGCTGTGACATGTCGAGGGATTTGGAACAACTGTAGTAGAAAACATTTACTTTGGTTACTAAAAGAGGAAAAGTCAAGTCATACAAGATAGTATTTGGAATTCCTTAGATTATTGCTTACTTTTCTTGTTGTGTGCTAAGTGAGAAGTTGTAGACAGCAAATTCCTTGGGAAAACAGTTATTCAGAAAGGTGAGATCTAATTTTGACAGCCCAATAGATTATATGAATCTCACTGCCTACCAAGATAGTCACAGAAAAATTCTAAGTGTCCCATTTTTCTTTCATTTGTTTATGTCTATACTTGTCGCATTCGTTGACAGTCTTGTTTTCTTAAGCTTACTATTTGTAATGTTTTGTGCATGTCACCTTAACTATTTCTCAAAGAACCTACTGGATCAGTCATCTAACAAGAATGAACTAGTCAAGTCAACAAAAAACAACTGCTTTGATTCTTTATATATTTATGTCCCTAAAACCAACCAGGTATGAGTTTCTTAGAGGAGTTGCTGAGCTTCTGAACAAGATTCCTAAGTTTCCATCTACCCTCAAGTAACAAGCCCCCTTTTACCACATTTCCACACCAACTCATCCTACCACCGTCTGAGTTCATTCTGCATTTTGTCTTTCTCCATCGTGTTTCCTCGGGTTGGAGTGACCTCTCTACCTATGGAAATCCCAACCCTGAAAACTGAAGTCAAATATTTCCCAGATTTTCCATTTAGAATCCTTTTATCTTTTGCTGACTCCTCCCTAACGTGTAAACCTTAGCTCTCTTGAGCACAGTTCCTGTTACAAAATAGGTACTCAATATGTCTTTATGCTACCATTATGCACCTCCATACATCTCTCAGTTTGTCGTATTGAGGTGGACTGCATGTTTCTATGATACTGGAACCTATGCCACTGGTATTTCAAATACCAGCAGGGTCACCCATGGTAGACGGGATTTAGTGGAACTTCCAGACTAAAGCAGACGAAGAAGAAAGGCCTAGAAATCTATTTCCAAAGATTAGCCAGTGAAAACACTGTGGATTACAACAGAACATTGTCCAGTATAGTGTTAGAAGATGAGCCCCTGAGGTTGGAAGGCACTAAAATATGCTGTAGCCGCCAACAATGGACTTGAGCATATTGACTATCATGAAGATGGCACAGGGCCAGGCAGCATTTTGTTCTGCTGGATATGAGCCAGAGTCAACTTATGATGAGCCAGAGTCAACTTGACAGCAACTGGCAACAACGACCTTTATTGTACAGGAGAAAATCAATCTAGATATTCCTCCACCTCAAGATAGAGAAATTGAGACCTAAAGTCCTTAATGATTCACGTCTCATTAGTGAGAGTGCAAAGCCCAGAACATGCAGCTCTTAATTCCAATGGCATATCAGGAGTGAGTTAAGTTCTGACATAAGAAATGTAGGGAAGTAGAGGACTTGAGTGAGGGAAATTAGGGCTAGGGAAGCTAGCCCAACTATGTCTATCAATGCCTCAATAGAATAGGCCCGCCTTGGGGGCAAGGTCCCAGTGCTAAAGAGAGAGCGAGAAGCTTAGAGTAGAAAAATCAACAGTGCAGTGAAACTTCATTCAGGGAAGGAGAAACTCCCCCCTAGACTGGGCCAACGACTTGAGGGACAGAGACTTCGGTGACATAAAGCATTCCTGGAAAAAAAGCATGGACTGGGTTTGAGGTCTGTATGTGCTTAGTGAGGATGGCACAGGACTGGACAGTGTTTTGTTCTGTTACACATAGAATCTCTATGAGTTGGAAACTACTCGACAGCACCTAACAACAACATGCTCGGCAATCGAGACTACACTGCTTCATGTCTCTAGACCTTGATCATCTTATCTGCAAACAGAGATAAACATAGGGACCTCACCATGTGGCTGTGACTATGTAGCTGTAATTTGTACACAATCATAAAGATGGCGGCATGACTAGACAACATGTTGTTCTGTTATACATAAGGTCACCATGAATCGGAGCTGACTCAACAGCAGCAACATTTGCACAGCCCAATGTCTTGAATAGAGTATATGATCTACGAATGGCTGCTGTTATTCATATTGTCATTATTATCCTCATCCTTGAAATAATGGGTTCAAGGACTACTGGAAAAAACATTTATTTCCATTTGTCACTTTTTTTTTTTTTTTTTGAGCTGGTTAATTTTCCATCCAGATTAAACTTTACCCACGAACTGAAATGAGGCTGGGTTGGCATTAAGAGTACATGGGCTGGCCCATTAGCAGATATGCTTGTTTGGAGGTGGGTACTACGATGATCAGAGAGATGCATCTGGCCCTGTTTCAGCCTAGGGCTTGTTCCATGGTGTCAGGCTGAATGTGCCACAACACACCAACACCAAAATCTGGCATTCTTACTTTAAGCATGGCTATTTTTCCTTCTTTTCATCCACCTCCCTAGAGTTATAAACTTCCGTAATGCATGGCTAAGTTGCATCTACCTAATATTATCAACAAACTATTCTGCCAGGAAAAAAAACGCCCAATGAAAGCAAATCAATGGGCCTTGGAGGCAGCTCTTCCCAGCAGTGACCTAATCTGCCTGTTTCAAAAGAAGTTTAGGAAACCGAATTTCAGTAGCCAGCCTCTGGGGTTTACTGGTAGGGATCATTTTCTCCACAGCCCTATCCTCAAATTCTTCTTGTAGGGGTTATAGTGACTCTGGGTGTGTGGGAAGTGAAGGAGAAATTGTGGTGGTTTATGAGCCCTGGCCCTGATGTTTATCTGCTGTTAACCAGCTTAATCATACCTTTAAGCCTCACAGTTTCCTCACCTGTGCAATGTTAAGAGTGAGGGCTTCTCAACCTACTTCTCAAGGTTTTCTGTTTGCTTATTTTTGAGATATTATAGGTAAAAAGCATGCACTTTACACTGCTCCACAGATGTAAGATCTCATTATGCAGTGAAGGAGCCTGGGTGATGCAGTAGTTAAAGTGCTCGGCTGTTAATGGAATGGTTGATGGTTCAAACCCACCAGTCACTCACTCCATGGGAGAAAAGGTGTTGGCAGTCAGCTTCTGTAAAGATTTACAGCCTTGGAAACCCTATGGGGCAGTTCTAATGTGTTATAGAGTTGTTTTACCCACTGACATCAAGTCGATTCCAACTCATAATTGAAGTAGAACTGCCCCATGGAGTTTCCAAGTTGCTCCTTGTGGATTCAAACTGCTGACCTTTCGGTTAGCAGTCATAGCTCTTAACCACTATGCCACCAGTTTTTCTTATAGGGTTGTTATGAGTTGTAATTGATTTGGCAGCATCCCTGTTTGGTTTTTGGCAGGAGTCTAAAGCCAAAATCACTTCTTCTCTTTCCTCCTTTTTTCAGTTGAAAGAACTGCTTAGTATGAAAGAACATAAGCATTTACTTAGCACAGGGAAGGCAAGGATTTTATTCTGCAATATTCACAACCTCAGAACAGTAGCTAATACCTGTATAAGTCAGTTCCTGCCAACTTACAGCAACCCTATGTGTGTGTCAGAGTAGAACTGCACTCCACAGGGTTTTCAGGGGCTGATTTTTCAGAAGCAGATCACCAGGGCTTTCTTCCAAGGTATCTCTGAGTGGACTCAAACCACCAACATTTCAGTTAGCAGCCAAGCATGTTAACTGTTTGTGTCAACCAGGGACTGTACACATTCAGTAAATTTGCCATATAGAAACATTTTTTTCTTGGTTTAGCTTCGCTAAGGAGCAGACTCTGAGACAAGGATTTGAGTGTAAATGGGAGAGTGAGGAAGTGAGTCAGGGAATAGCAGGAACCAGTGAAATGTACATTAATGAGCAGGTTGGTACCACTGTGGCCACTGGAGCTTAATCCCAATGGGGAACTGTGAGACTGGTGTAAGGCACGCACATCAGCACTGTCCTACCTGGACGTCTGCTCCTGCCTTTAATTTGGTTGAGGTCTTCTTCTGGGAGTCATTAGTTCCCAGAACTTCTTGCCTGCCCAAACATAGACAGAGGGAGGTTCTGCAGCTAGCAATGTCCATAGTAGGTGACAGCAGGTAGAAATCAGGCAAGCATCATGAAAATAGTAAGGGGTTATGGTCAGATGCCAACGGCATGTGCTTTGATTATGTATCAGGGAATTTGCATAACTCACCTAAATTTCTATGACTCAGACTGAGTTTTCTGTTATATAGTGATTCCATTAAGTATAATCTATGATTTCATGTTAAAGTTGGACATATAAAAAAAAAAAAAAACTAGTGCCATCGAGTCGTTTCCGACTCTTGGCGACCACATAGGAGGGAGAAAAAGCAAAAGAGTCAGTACTAGATTGCCATCATTTTAGGCCATCTGATGCTTTTCTTTATCGTATGTTATATCATATAATATTATATATATAGCTATAGGTATAGAAACTGATGCCTTTGAATTACACTGTTGGCAAAGAATATTGAATATACCATGAACTTCCAGAAGAACAAACACACCTTTCTTGGAAGAAGTACAGCCAGAATATTCCTTAGAAGTGAAGATGGCAAGACTTCATATCTCATGTTTTGGACATGGTATCGGGAGGGACCAGTTCCTAGAGAAGAATATCACACTCAGTAAAGTAGAGGGTCAGTGAAAAAAAGGAAGACCCTTGCTTGACCAGATGGATTGACACAGTGGCTGCAACAATGGGCTGAAGCACAACAATTGTGAGCATGGCACAGGACTGGGCAGTGTTTCATTCTGTGGTACATAGGGTCACTATGGATCGGAACCAGCTTGACAGCATCTAGCAACAACAACGGCATAGGTATGAACATGGCTACAGGTATGGATATAGATACAGATATACACATAGATTACTCTGACACATGATAAAACCTGAGCTGTTGAGACTGAGGATCAGGACACTCTGGTCAGAGAAACAAAAATAGAAGAAAAAAAATGCAGTAGAGGGCACTAGATTTGAGTTAAAGTGCTTCTCCTGTCATCAGCTGATATGTGATCATAGGCAGTTCATCTCTGCTCAAATGCAAAATTAGACTCTTGAGCAAGGACAAGAAAAACAATACATTTTAAGGCTACCTCCACTGGATAGGGGGTGGCTTCCGAGAGCACCTGCTGAACATTCTGAGACCATGTTCAGGTCCATAATAGACAAGCCTACCCTTGACTACTAATACCCACCAGGAGCTTTGATGGGCCGCGTCTGAGTCTTCCTTGTTCTGGATAATTTTCAGAGATTCACTCTGAGCTCTTTTGGCCCTATCCTGCCCTTCTAGGTTGTTGTGAGATACTTGACTTAAAGGAAAATTTCCACTCACAGGTAACACGGTCTGAGATTTTTTTTACCAAAACTCTCAAATAAGGAAAAAAAAAAAAACACTTGGCAATCACTGAAACTGTACTTGTATCATACACTCCACTCTGGAAAGTTCACAGGACCCATCAGAACTGAGAGCACTCAGGGTCACTAATGATACGTTCAGAAAACATCGCCGCCGCCATGTGGATGTACAGAGGGTATTTGTCTTAGTTATCAAGTGTTGTTATAACAGAAAAACCACAAGTGGGTGGTTTAACAAATACAAATGTATTTTCTCACAGTTTAGGAGGCTAGATACCACAGGGTGCAAGCTCTAGGGAAGGCTGTTTCTCTCTCTGTTGGCTCTGGGGAAGGTCCTTGTCTCTTCTGCTTCTGTTTCCTGGTTCCCTGGAGATCTCCAAGTGGCTTAGCATCTATCTTCCCCCATCTCTGCTTCTCTCCTCAATCTCTTTTGAGATATAAAAGAGATTAAACTCAAGACACACCTTACCCTAATCCTGCCTCATTAACATAAAAAGACAATCCATTTCCAAATAGGATTATAACCACAGGTATCAACAAACAAACAAAACCCAAACCCATTGCCCTGTCATAGAGACCCTGTACTGTAGGACACGGCATAACTGCCCCTTAGGGTTTCCAAGGAGCAGCTGGTGGATTCAAAGTGTTGACCTTTCGGTTAGTGGCCTTAGCTCTTAACCACAGCACCACCACGGCTACACAGATATAAAAACCAACCAACCAACCCATTGCCGCCGAGTCAATTCCAACTCATAGAGAACCTACAGGACAGAGTAGAACTACCCCATAGGGTCTCCAAGAAGCAGCTGAGAGATTTGAACTTTGGACCTTTTGATTAGTAAATATTTTTGGGTGGCACAATTGAATCCATAACTGTAGGTTAGTATTGATTCCTATTTTATGACAAGTAAACAAGCTGTTATCACACTTGGAGGCAAAAACTAGAATTTAACAAGAATAACCCAAAACCAAACCCATTGCCATCGAGTTGATGCTGACTCATAATACAATGATCAGAGACTATAAAATTGCAGGGAACAGGGTCCAACATCAATTTCTTAAAGCAATCATTTAATAATTACAGTTTGGGGTAATTTACAATATTAAAAAGGGTTCCACATATACTTTGTGTATTTTCTATGTGATCCTCAAATAAACACTAAGACACATGACAGAATTTCACAAGAGAAACCCCTGACGTGTTGGGAAAGGATCATCTCCTTTATTGAATATCATATCCCCACCACCTAGGACAATTTCAAACACAGAGATTGCTCAATAAATATTTGTTGAGTTAACATCTTCTTTCCCTTTTTATAGACAAAGAGAAGTATTTTGCTCAGATTATGCACCTTACAAACAGAACTATTGCTTTAACACAGGTCTTCAATGTATATACCAGGCACTGTACTGTATGTGGGTTTTTGGGTGGGTGTACTGTATGTAATCAGTGTTCTCAGCACAGAACCTTCTGAATCGTATCATTTATTGTGTTTTTCTGAACTGTATCATTTATTGTTTTACTGACAATTAGAATGTAAGCTCTTGTGTGTCTCTTTCTCATCTGAGGCCTCAGTAGTAATAGCTGATCAAACTTTAATTATTGAACGAATTTCCATTTTAAGACTGAAGATACTTTTAAAGGCAAAAAAAAAAAAATTATCTAATAGACAAAAGTCACACAGATAATAAATGAAGAAGACTTCTCTAGAATCCAATTCCTCTCCCTAAATCCAGAAAAAACTAAGAAAGAGGAAAATCTGAGCACAAGTAACTGTTACATATTATGTCAATATACAACAAAATGTCAGCTACTGAGACTCATATTCTGTCTGTTTGGGTTTTAAATAAAAAATAGTCCCAAGAGTACCACGTGTAAATTAGTTGGAAAAAATAGCTTAAAAAAAAAAAGTCTAAGCTCTCACCCTGAATCAAAATGCTATCAATTCTGGGTGATACATGTTGCGTTTTAAGGTGCTCTCTGGCCTTATTGAACCCAATGGATTGTGGCTCCAAATGTCAAGTTTTCCTCTTTTTTATTTGACCCTTGGATTTCAGAGTGAACTACATTTATCACAGAAAGGTCAGTCAATTCTTTGAAGTGAAATATGTGTGGAGGAGAAGGGGAATTTAATGGTTAATAGGGTTCAGCTTTTCTGAGTCTTTGCCAATGGAAAAACGTTAAGCCAACTGCTTAGATTTATGAAAGGGAGACACTAGTATAATCCTACTAGGGAAATATCTAAATCGATAGTGTGTTTATATCTAAGCCTAAACTATCCAAATAACAACCATAAGGCCAGCATCTCCTGAACTTAAACTACACATCTTCCTCCCAAGAATCTCAATAATTAATGCCTTTAGTGACCACACCCCCTTGTCCCCTACTCATTTCAGTCATGGCTGTTGTGGGCAATTCAAGACCACCTCCAGATGTAGGCTCCATCTGTCTGTCCCTATTGCATCCTGGGCCATCTATACTCCAGGAGCTCACCTGGTCCTCTCAAGCAGAGCTTGGACATGAGGGGAGATGGAGAAGTGAATTTCCTTGGTATTAATGGATAAAGGTTGCAGATGCTCCTCCTTCGGGTGGACCAACACATGCTGTGTGTGTGTGTGTGTGTGTGTGTGTGTGTGTGTGTGGGCACACCCAGTTACCAGAACTGAGCTAACAAAGCAAAATTCAAGAATTCAGAAGACATGAATTAAATATCTACTCTGCATTCTAGGTCTTGGGCTTGCAAAGGTGGTCCAAGATGATCCCTGAATTGTCAAAGAGCTCAGAATCCAATAGGTGAGGGATGTCTGGAAATCTGTTTCTCCCTCTGTAATTGGGTCAAACAATTCTTTGGAAACTCAGGTCAGAAGTTAGCTTCTCAGATAGCTTTCTCTGGCACTCTTCCTCCAGAATTTCCCTCTACAAATATCCCTACCAGTTCTTTGTGCATTTATCTGTTTATAGCTTTCCCTTGCTAAAAGGTGAGTTCCTTAAGGACTCCTGTTCTGTTGACCTCCATATTCCCAGCATGTATAACAATGTCCATAGTAGGTCCCCAATAGCAGTTGGATTTAAGGACTAGAACTAAATTATACAGCCCTTGGAACACCCAGCAATGTACTTCTCTGTATCTCTGATATTAGCTAAGTACTTCCATTCTTTTCTTTAATGCCAAGTTGATTCCTCCAATGGTTACTCCTATGAACACGGTTTGTACATTTGCAATTCCACTGGTGAACAAAATCTCTAGTCATCTAGAAATCAGTGTATTTCCAGGGGTTTTGGATAAGAGTGGCTCACATTTCTGACTAATGTAGTTTGAACTGGAGCTGAGGTTAACCTCCTCCTGAGGATTGATGTGGTACCAGTAATGCTATCATGGACCCGTGTCTCAACATGGCACTGTATGGTAGAAATGAGAATGCAGGGATCATCATAAAGAAGGTCATAGATCAATGGGCTCAGAGCACTTCCTTGTTCCCATGGAAAAGAAAAGGAAAATGAGAAAGAAGAAGAGGAGACAACAGCCTTGGAGATAACAATGGCTGTAAGGTGTTTAGATTGAATTATATAAACTAGGAAGGACAGATATTATCACTTCCAAACTAAAGATTTGGAAATAGACACTGATTTACTTTCAATGTACCATAATCATGACATCAGTAGAGGGAGAGGCATGTTTCTGAATAGCACGGCTGAATATAATAAACAGATGATTTTTATTTGAATCAATTCAAATCAAGTTCATTTAGGAAATAATAACTTAAAAACCATGATTAAAGGATTTTTATTATAAAAGAGATATGTGCTGTGATATGGATTGAATTGTGTACCCCCAAAATGTGTATCAATTTGCCTAGGTCATGATTCCCAGTACTGTGTGGTTGTCTACCAGTTTGTAGACAACTGGCAAAAGTCGAACAAACAAACAAAAAATACCAAGTGTTGAAGAGGTTTCAGGGAGATGGGAACTTTTATGCATTGCTGGTGGGAATGTAAAATGGTACAGCCACTATGGAAAATGATATGGCACATCTTTAAAAAGCTACAAATAGAAATACCATATGATCCAGCAATCCCACTCCTAGGAATATATCCTAGAGAAATAAGACCTGTCACTTGAATAGACATATACACACCCATGTTCACTGCAGCATTATTCAAAATAACAAAAGAGATAGAAACCTAAGTGTACATCAAGTGATGAATGGATAAACAAATTATGATGCATACACACAATGGAATACTCAACAATAAAGAACAAAGATGAATTTGCCAAGCATCTCACAACATGGATGAATCTGGAGGCATTCTGCTGAGTATAACATAAATCTATCACGACAGGAGAAGTACTGTATGAGACCACTATTATAAAAACCCAAGAAAAGGTTTACACACAGGAAAAAAAACATTCTTTGATGGTTCTAGGGAGGGGCAGCATGGGGAGGTGAAATCACTCACTAGATAGTAGACAAGCGTTAACTTTGGTGAAGAGGAAGACAACACACAATATAGGGGAAGCGAGCACAACTTGACCATGGCAAAGCCATAGAAGCTTTCTAGACACATTCAAACACCTTAAGGGACCGAGTTACTGGGGCTGAGGGCTGGGAAACATGGTCTCAGGGGACATCTAGGTCAATTGGCATAACATGGTTCTTAAAGAAAATGTTCTACATCCTACTTTGGTGAGTAGCATCTGGGGTCTTAAAAGCTTTCCAGCAGCCATCTAAAATACATCTGTTGGTCCCATCATGTTTGGAGCAAAGGACAATAAAGAAAACGACAGACACAAGGAAAATATTAATCTAAAGAACTAATGGACCACATGAACCACAGCCTCTACCAGCCTGAACCTAGAAGAAATAGATGGAGCTCAGCTACCACCACACGGCTCTGACAAGGATGACAATAGAGGGTTCTGGACAGACTGGGAGAAAAATGTAGAATGAAATTCAAATCCACAGAAAAAGACCAGACTTACCAGTCTAACAGAGACTGGAAGAACCCTTGAGATCATGACCTCTGGATACCCTGCTAACTCAAAATGGAAACCACTCCCGAAGTTCAACCTCAGTCAAAGATTAGAAAAGCCTATAAAATGAACTATTCGTAAGGTTTTCACTGGCCGATTGTTTTCAGAAGTAGATCGCCAGGTCCTGCTTCCTAGTCTTAGTCTGGAAGCTCAGCTGAAACCTGTCCTTCATGGGTAACCCTGCTGATATCTGAATACCAGTGGCATAGCTTCTAGCATCACAGCAACATGCAAGCCCCCACAGTACGACAAACTGACAGATGTAAATAGCAGCAGAACATGGCCTGATATAGTTCCAGAAGATGAGCCCCCAGGTTGGAAGGCACTCAAGAGATGACTGGGGAAGAGTTGCCTCCTCAAAGTATATAGTCAACCTTAATGACGTGGATGGAGTAAAGCTTTTTGGATCTTCATTTGCTGATGTGGCATGACTCAAAATGAGAAGAAACAGCTATAAACATCCATTAATAATCAGAACTTGGAATGTATGAAGTAAGAATCTAGGGAAATTGGAAGTTGTCCAAAATGAAATAGAACACATAAACATCGATATCCTAGGCATTAGTGAGCTGAAATGAACTGGTATTGGCCATTTTGAATCTGATAATCACATAGTCTACTATGCCAGGAATTACAACTTGAAGAGGAATGGTGTTTGCATTCATCGTCAAGAGAACATTTCAACATCTACCTGATGTACAATGCTGTCAGTGATAGGATAATATCCATACACCTACAAGGAAGACCAGTTAATTCAGCTATTATTCAAACTTATGCACCAACCACTAAGGCCAAAGATAAAGAAATTGAAGATTTTTATCAGCTTCTGCAGTCTGAAATGGATCAAATGTGCAATCAGGATGCATTGATAATTACTGATGATTGGAATGCAAAAATTGGTAACAGAAAAAGGATTGGTTGTTGGAAAATATGGTCTTGGTGATAGAAACAATACCAGAGATTACATGATAGACTTTTGCAAAACCAATGACTTCCTTGCAAATACCTTCTTTCACCAACATAAACGGTGGCTATACACATGGACCTTGCCAGATGGAACACACAGAAATCAAATCAACTACATCTGTGGAAAGAGATGATGGAAAAGCTCAATATCACCAGCCAGAACAAGGCCAGGGGCCGACTGTGGAACAGATCATCAGTTGCTCATATGCAAGTTCAAGTTGAAACTGAAGAAGATCAGAGCAAGTCCATGAGAGCAAAATACAACCTTGAGTATATCCCATCTGAATTTAGAGACCATCTCAAGAATAGACTTGACGAGTTGAACGTTAATGACTGAAGACCACAAGAGTTGTGGAATGACATCAAGGACATGATCCATGAAGAAAGCAAGAGGTCACTGAAAAGACAGGAAAGAAAGAAAGGACCAAGATGGATGTCAGAAGAGACTTTGAAACTTGCTTTCGAAAGTCGAACAGCTAAAGCACAGGAATGATGAAGTAAAAGAACCGAACAGACGATTTCAAAGGGCAGCTCGAGAAGACAAAGTATTATAACGACATGTGCAAAGAGCTAGAGGTAGAAAACCAAACGGGAAGAACACACTTGGCTTTTCTCAAGCTGAAAGAACTGAAGAAAAAATTTAATCCTCGAGTTGCAATAGTGAAAAATTCTAAGGGGAAAATATTAAACAACACATGAAGCATCAAAAGAAGATGGAAGGAATACACAGAGTCATTAAACCAAAAAGAATTAGTCGATGTTCAACCATTTCAAGAGGTAGCATATGATCAGAAACCAAGGGTAGTGAAGGAAGAAGTCCAAACTGCACTGAAGGCATTGGCAAAAAACAAGGCTCCAGGAATTGATGGAATATCAATTGGGATGTTTCAACAAACATATGCAGAGCTGGAAGTGCTCACTCATCTATGCCAAAAAATATGGAAGACAGCTTCCTGGCCAACTGACTGGAAGAGATCCAAATTTATGCCTACTCCCAAGAAAGATGACCCAACCAAATGTGGAAATTATAGAACAATATCATTAATATCACACGCAAGCAAAATTTTGCTGAAGATCATTCAAAAGTGGCTGCAGCAGTGTATTTACAGGGAACTGCCAGAAAGTCAGGCCGGTTTCAGAAAAGAACATGGAACCAGGGATATCATTGCTGTTGTCAGATGCATCCTGGATGAAAGCAGAGAATACCAGATGGATGTTTACCTGGGTTTTATTGACTATGCAAAGGCAATTGACTGTGTGGATCATAACAAATTATGGCTAATATTTTGAAGAATGGGAATTCCAAAACAGTTAATTTTGCTCATGAGAAAACTGTACATAGATGAAGAGGCATTGATTGGAACAGAACAAGAGGATACTGATTGGTTTAAAGTCAGGAAAGGTGTGCATCAGGGTTGTATCTTTTCACCATACCTATTCAATCTGTATGCTGAGCAAATAATCTGAGAAGACAGACTATATGAAGAAGAACTGGGCATCAGGATTGGAGGAAAACTCGTTAACAATCTGCGTTACGCAGATGACACAACCTTGCTTGTGAAATGATGAGGACTTGAAACACTTACCAATGAAGATCAAAGACCACAGCCTTCAGTAGAGATTGTGCCTCAACATAAAGAAAACAAAAATCCTCACAACTAGACCAATGAGCAACATCATGATAAATGCAGAAAAGATTGAAGTTGTCAAGGATTTCATTTTACTTGGTTCCACAATGAGCACCTGTGGAAGTAGCAGTCAAATCAAAAGATGCATTGCATTGGGTAAATCTGCTGCAAATGACCTCTTTAAAGTTTGGAAAATCAAAGACATCACCTTGAAGACTAAGGTACACCTGACCCAAGCCGTGGTATTTTCAATTTCATCATATGTACGTGAAAGCTAGACAATGAATAACGAAGACCAAAGAAGAATTGAAGCCTCTGAATTGTGGTACTGGAGAAGAATATTGAATATACCACGCACTGCCAGAAGAACGAACAAATCTATCTTGGAAGCAGTACAACCAGAATTCTCCTTAGAAGCAAGAGCGGCAGGACTGTGTCTTACATATTTTGGACATGTTGTCAGGAGCGACCAGTCCCTGGAGAAGAATATTATGCTTGGTAAAGTCCAGGGTCAGCGGAAAAGAGGAAGACCCTCAGCAAGGTGGCTTGAAGCAGTGGCTTCAACAATGGGCTCAAACATAACAATGATTTTAAGGATGGTGAAGGACTGGGCAGCTTTTCATTCTATTGTGCATAGCCTTTCTATGAGTCAGAACTGACTCAATGGCACCTGATAACAACAAATAAAACAAACGACAACACAAGTAAGTCTTCTAGTTCAGTCAAGTATAGGAGGCCAAATGGGCACAACTGCCCCAAAACAAAGACAAGGCAGCAAGGGACAGGAAAACTGGAAGAATGAACATGGGTTACCCAGGGTGCAAAGAGAAAGGGGGAAAGTGCTGATTCATTGTAGGGATCACAATGGATGTCACAAAACAATTTGTCCATAAGTATGTGAATGAGAAACTAATTTGTGCTATAAACTTTCACCTATAACACAATTTTAAAAAAGGGAAAAAGAAAAAGACCCAGGGTGCAGAGCCAAGATGGCAGAATAGACAGAAGCTTCCAGGGAGCCCTCTTTACAACAAAGACCCGAAAAAACAAGTGAAGAGAATATATTCGTGATAAGCTAGGAGTTCTGAGCATCAAAGGCAAGCTTAGGCAACAAACTGAGGGGTAGGGGGAGGAAGAGACCGTTCAGAAGCGGAGAGGAGTTACCAGACGTGGGTCACAAGGAGCCTTCAGGTACCATTCCTGGAGCAGCGGCGGCGGTGGTGGTGGCAGGCTGGTACTAGCATTCGGCCACAGTTTCCTCACGGAGAAGCAGCCAGCCACACAGCCAACTCACACCTCCAGAACTTGAGGAGAATGGCACTCTTGGCAAAAGCTAAGTACTTGCATATACTTTACAGCACCCCTCCCACCCACAAACGGACTTCAGCGGCTGAATCCCTGGGCCTGAGATAGGCCCTGTTGAGCACCTAGAGCCATCCTCCTGGCCTTCAGGAAGTAAAAAAAATGCAACTGGGGGAAAAAGATAATTTGCTAGCTCCATTAACCAGGGGAGCTCAGGACAGAAGCAGCTCCTGTCCAGGCATAAACCATCCATGGACCTTGAGCACCTTTCCCTTCTGCATGGACCTGTGTGGGCCTATTTCAGGAGAATAGGCCCTTGTTGGCAAACTCCAACTATTTCAGCTGTGCAGTGGAGAGGTGGGTGTTTGACGCTTGACATCTCTTTGCCTATTAAACAAAGTCCTCACCTACCTACATCAGGGACCTAAGGACCGGTAGCTCCACTCAGGTCACCCAGCCACCCATGACAGGGGGTCCAAAGATAACTGGTACCTCCCCGTCCTTACAACCCAAAACTTTGGGTGCCCACGGTCCCTCTGCAGAACCCAACCACCAGCATGCTGTAGGGAACAGGGACATGTTTTCCTCAGATACACTTGGGGGTCGGTTCTCAGCCCCCTGCCTTTTTCAGAGCATGACCCCCTGCTGCAATCAGATACTGGTATATACGCCAATCACCCCTGCCCCTCTAAGACTGTAGGACAGAGCCTGTACCACACACTTGATAATCAGCTAACTGGAAACCTGAGCTGAATTCATACAAGAAAACTGAATGGACTCCTGGACTGATATACCTAATAACAGCTCTAGCCAGCTGGGGACAGGACACCAGAGCTCCAAAGGCGAAAATAATCAGGCAAGCTCACTCAAGCAACCCATAGGGGTATACCAAAACAAAACAAAGTAAGCAGCTATGACACAGTAAGCAAGCATAAACTAGTACAATAACTTATAGATGGCTCAGAGACAATAGTCAATATCAAGTCACATAAAGAAACAGACCATGATCACCTCAACAAGCTCTCAAAACAAAGAATCCAGGGATCTTCTAGATGAAAGTGCATTCCTGGAATTACCAGATGCAGAATACGAAAGTTTAATATACAGAACCCTTCAAGACATCAGGAAGGAAATGAGGCAATATGCAGAACGAGCCAAAGAACACACAGATAAAGCAACTGAAGAAACTAGAAAGATCATTCAGGAACATAATGAAAAGTTTAATAAGCTGGAAAAATCCATAGACAGACAGCACTCCAAAATTCAGGAGATGAACAATAAAATTACAGAATTAGACAACTCAATAGAAAGTCAGAGGAGCAGAATTGAGCAAGTAGAAGCTAGAATTTCTGAACTAGAAGATAAATCACTTGGCACTAACATATTTGAAAAAAATCAGGTAAAAGAATTTTAAAAAATGAAGAAACCTTCAGAATCATGTGGGACTGTATCAAGAGAAATAACCTACCAGTGATTGGAGTACCAGAACAGGGAGGGAGAACAGAAAATACAGAGAATTGTTGAAGATTTGTTGGCAAGATGCTCATCGAACTCCACATAAGGTAAATCTTAAAAGAAAGTCACCAAGACATATTATAATCAAAAATGCCAAAATCAAAAATAAAGGGAGAATTATAAGAGCAGCGAGGGATAAACGAAAAGTCACCTACAAAGAAGAGCCAATAAGAATAAGCTCGGACTATTTGGCAGAAACCATGCAGGCAAGAAGGAAATAGGATGACATATTTAAAAACTTGAAGGAAAAAAATTGCCTGCCAAGAATCGTACATCCAGCAAAACTGTCTCTTAAATATGAAGGTGAAATTAACACATTTCCAGATAAACACAAGTTTAGGAAATTTGTAAAAACCAAACCAAAACTACAAGAAATACTAAAGGGAGTTCTTTGGTTAGAAAATCAATAATATCAGGTATCATCAAGACTAGAACACTGGGCAGAGCGACCAGAAGTCAACCTAGACATGAAATAAAAAAAAAACAAAGCAAGATTATAAAAAAATAAAGCTCAAAACAGGTTAACAACGATGTTATTATATAAAAGATGACAAAATTAAAATAATAAAGAGGGACTAAGAAATGTAATCATACACCTTCCATATGGAGAGGAAGATACGGCAATACAAAGAAATAAAAGTTAAGTTTAAAGTTAGAAAAATAGGAGTAACTAATAAGGTAACCACAAAGGAGACAAACTATCCTACTCATCAAAATACATTACAAGGGAGAAATACAGATGCAGCAGAAACAAAATCAACAACAACAAATATGAGGAAAGGACAATATATAAAAAAATCTACTCAGCACATAAAATCAAGTGGGAAAAAGAAACTGTCAACAACACACATAAAAAGACATCAAAATGACAGCACTAAATTCATTCCTATCCATAATTACCCTGAATGTAAATGGACTAAATGCACCAATAAAGAGACAGAGAGTAGCAGAATGGATTAAAAAACAAGATCCGTCTATATGCTGCCTACAAGAGACACACCTTAGACTTAGAGACACAAACAAACTAAAACTCAAAGGATGGAAAAAAATATATCAAGCAAACAACAATCAAAAAAGAGCAGGAGTGGCAATATTAACTTCTGACAAAATAGACTTTAAAGTTAAATCCATCAGGAAGGATAAGGAAGGGCACTATATAATGATTAAAGGGACAATACACCAAGAAGATATAACCATATTAAATATTTATGCACTCAATGACAGGGCTGCAAGATACATAAAACAAACTATCAGCGTTGAAAATGAGGTAGACCGCTCCACAATTATAGTAGGAGACTTCAACACACCACTTTCGGTTAAGGACAGGACATCCAGAAAAAAGCTCAATAAAGACACGGAAGATCTAAATGCCACAATCAACCAACCTGACCTCATAGACATATACAGAACACCCCACCCAACAGCAACCAACTGTACTTTCTTTTCTAGTGCACATGGAACATTCTCTAGAATAGACCACGTATTAGGTCATAAAGCAAACCTTAGCAGAATCCAAAACATTGAAATATTACAAAGCACCTTCTCTGACCATAAGGCCATAAAAGTGGAAATCAATAACGGGAAAAGAAATCAAACACTTGGAAACTGAACAATACAAAGCTTAAAAAAGACTGGATTATAGAAGACATTAAGGATGAAATAAAGAAATTCAGAGAACCCAATGAGGACGAAAACACTTCCTATCAGAATCTTTGGGACACAGCAAAAGTGGTGCTCAGGGGCCAATTTTATCAATAAATGTAGACATCCAAAAAGAAGAAAGGGCCAAAATCAAAGAACTATCCCTACAACTTGAACAAATAGAAAGAGAGCAACAAAAGAAACCCGCAGGCACCAGAAGAAAACAAATAAAAATTAGAGCTGAACTAAATGAAATAGAAAAAAGAAAAACAGTTGAAAGAATTAACAAGACCAAAAGCTGGTTTTCTGAAAAAAAAAAAAAAAAAATCAACATAATTGGTAAACCACTGCCCAAACTGACAAAAGAAAAACAGGAGAGGAAGCAAATAACCTGAATAAGAAATGAGATGGGTGATACTACAACCGACCCAACTGAAATTAAAAGAATCATATCAGATTACTATGAAAAACTGTACTCAAACAAATTTGAAAACCTAGAAGAAATGGATTAATTCCTAGAAATACACTACCTACCTAAACTAACACAAACAGAGGTAGAACAACTAAATAGACCCATAACAAAAGAAGAGATTGAAAAGCTAATCAAAAAACTCCCAACAAAAAAAAGCCCTGCTCCAGACAGCTTCACTGCAGAGTTCTACCAAACTTTCAGAGAAGAGTTAACACCACCACTACTAAAGGTATTTCAGAGCATAAAAAAGGAAGGAATACTCCCAAACTCATTCTATCAAGCCACCATATCCCTGATACTAAAACCAGGTAAAGACACCACAAGAAAATTATAGACCTATATCCACCATGAATGTAGATGCAAAAATCCTCAACAAAATTCTAGCCAATAGAATTCAACAACATGTCAAAGAAGTAACTCACCATGACCAAGTGGGATTCATACCAGGTATGCAGCGATGGTTCAACATTAGAAAAACAATTAATGTAATCCACCACATAAATAAAACAAAAGACAAGGATCACATGATTTTATCAATTGATGCAGAAAAGGCATTTGACAAAGTTCAACACCCATTCATGATAAAAACTCAGCAAAATAGGAATAGAAGGAAAATTCCTCAACATAATAAAGGGCATTTATACAAAGCCAACAGCCAACATCACCCTAAATGGAGAGAGCCTGAAAGCATTCCCACTGAGATCGGGAACCAGACAAGGATGCCCTTTATCACTTCTCTTTATTCAACATTGTGTTGGAGGTCCTAGCCAGAGCAATTAAAAAATATATATATATTAAAAAATATATATTAGGCTAGATAAATAAAGAGCATCCAGATTGGCAAGGAAGAAGTAAAAGTATCTCTATTTGCAGATGACATGATCTTATACACAGAAAACCCTAAGGAATCCTCCAGAAAACTACTGAAACTAATAGAAGAGTTCAGCAGAGTATTGGGATACAAGATAAACGTACAAAAATCAGTTGGATTCCTCTACACCAACAAAAAGAACATCGAAGAGGAAATCACCAAATGCCATTTATAGTAGCCCCCAAGAAGATAAAATACTTAGCAATGAAGACTTATACAAAGAAAACTATAGTACACTTCTGCAAGAAACCAAAAGAGACCTACATAAGTGGAAAAACATACATTGCTCGTGAATAGGAAGACTTAGCATTATAAAAATGTCTATTCTACCAAAAGCGATCTATACATTTAATGCAATTCCGATCCAAATCCCAAGGAGATTCTTTAATGAGATGGAGAAACAAATCACCAACTTCATATGGAAGGGAAAGAGGCCCCGGATAAATAAGGCATTACTGAAAAAGAAGAACAAAGTGGGAGGCCTTACTTTACCTGATTTTAGAACCTATTATACTGCCACAGTAGTCACAACAACCTCGTACTGGTACAACAGATACATGGACCAATGGAACAGAATTGAGAACCCAGACATAAATTCATCCACATATGAGCAGCTGATATTTGACAAAGGCCCCAAAACAGTTAAATGGTGAAAAGACAGTCTTTTTAACAAATGGTGCTGGCATAACTGGATATCCATCTACAAAAAAATGAAACAAGACCCAGACCTCACTCTATGCACAAAAACTAACTCGAAATGGATCAAAGACCTAAATATAAAATCTAAAACAATAAAAGATCATGGAAGAAAAAATAGGGACAATGTTAGGAGCCCTAATACATGGCATATACAGTATACAAAACATTATTAAGAATGCAGAAGAAAAACTAGGTAACTGGGAGCTCCTAAAAATTGAACACCTATGCTCATCCAAAGGCCACCAAAACAGTAAAAAGACTACCTACAGACTGGGAAAAAGTTTTTAGCTATGACATTTCTGATCAGCACCTGATCTCTAAAATCTACATGATACTGCAAAAACTCAACTGCAAAAAGACAAATAACCCAATTAAAAAATGGGCAAAAGATATGAACAGACACTTCACTAAAGAAGACATTCAGGTAGCTAACAGATATATGAGGAAATGTTCACTATCATTAGCCATTAGAAAAATGCAGATCAAAACTACAATGAGATTTCATCTCACTCCAACAAGGCTGGCAATTAATCCAAAAAACACAATATAATAAATGTTGGAGAGGCCATGGAGAGATTGGAACACTTCTACACTGCTGGTGGGAATGTCAAATGGTACAACCACTTTGGAAATCGATTTCGTGCTTCCTTAAAAAGCTAGAAATAGAACTACCATACGATCCAGCAATCCCACTCCTTGGAATATATCCTAGAGAAATAAGAGCCTTTACACGAACAGATATATGCACACCCATGTTTATTGCAGCACTGTGTACAATAGCAAAAAGATGGAGCTACCAAGGTGCCCATCAACAGATGAATGGATAAATAAATTATGGTATATTCACACAGTGGAATACTACGCATCGATAAAGAACAGTGAGAAATCTGTGAAACATTTCATAACATGGAGGAACCTGGAAGGTATTAGGCTGAGTGAAATTAGTCAGTTGCAGAAGGACAAATATTGTATAATACCACTATTATAAGAACTTGAGAAATAGTTTAAGCTGAGAAGAAAACATTCTTTTGTGGTTATGAGAAGGGGAGGGAGGCAGGGTGGGAGAGGGGCATTCACTAATTGGACAGTAGATAAAAGCTACCTTAGGTGAAGGGAAAGATAGCACATAATACAGGGGAGGTCAGCACAACTGGACTAAACCAAAAGCAAAGAAGTTTCCTGAATAAACTGAATGCTCTGAAGGCCAGCATAGCAGGAGCAGCGTTCTGGGGACCATGGTTTCAGGGGACATCTAAGTCAATTGGCATAATAAAATCTATTAACAAAACATTCTGCATCCCTCTTTGAAGAGTGGCGTCTGGGGTCTTAAACACTAGCAAGCAGCCATCTAAGATGCATCAATTGGTCTCAACCCACCTGGATTAAAGGAGAATGAAGAACACCAAGGACACAAGGCAATTACGAGCCCAAGAGACACAAAGGGCCACATGAACCAGAGACTACATCATCCTGAGACCAGAAGAACTAGATGGTGCCCGGCTACAACCAATGACTGCCCTGACAGGGAACACAACAGAGAACCCCTGAGGGAGCAGGAGAGCAGTGGGATGCAGACTCCAAATTCTCATAAGACCAAACTTAATGATCTGACTGAGACTAGAAGGATCCCAGTGGTCATGGCCCCCAGACCTTCTGTTGGCCCAGGACAGGAACCTTTCCGGAAGCCAACTCTTCAGACATGGACTGGACTGGACAATGGGTTGGAGAGGGATGCTGGTGAGGAGTGAGCTTCTTGGATCAGGTGGACACTTGAAACTAGGTTGGCATCTCCTGCCTGGAGGGGAGATGAGAGGGTAGAGGGGGTTAGAGGGTGGCGAAATGGACAGGAAAAGAGAGAGTGGAGGGAGAGAGCGGGCTGTCTCATTAGGGGGAGAGTAATTGAGAGTGTGTAGCAAGGTGTATATGGGTTTTTGTGAGAGACTGACTTGATTTGTAAACTTTCACTTAAAGCACAATAAAAATTATTAAAAAAAAAAAGACCCAGATGGCTAGCTCTGTGTGTACAATAGGGTTTCTTGTACCACAGGAGAAAAGCCCCAAAATTATGAATGTGAATTACATACATGTTGCCTCCATGCCCCTGGGAAAGGAGAAAAGTATCTGTACCCTTATCCTTTACCACCCTTACAAATTAAAAAAACTCCATGGCTCTGAGTTTCATGGTCTCTTGAAACGTAAATGTTTTAGAGATACATATCTAAATCTCCTGGAAGTCAATCAGGCTTTCACTTCCAAGGCTTGCCAGTTAATCCTGGTTCTAGTTTTATTTGCTCAACAATCCCTAACCATGGGGAAACACAAAAAATTCACTTCTGGAAGCTCGCTTCCTCTTCAAAACTTCCTTATGCCAAAAGCATGTAGGAAACTGCTAAACCCTATTTGGTACCGACATATATGCAACCTAGCAATTGTGGGGACCCAGCACCCCACGGTGTAAACTTTGGGCCAGTGAGAGTTGGAAGCTGGTGAATAAATTCTTCTTTTCTCTCCCACACAGGCAAATTGTCCTAAATAGAAGTTTAGACGGTTTCTCAGATACAATTTCATGAGATTGAACACTTAGTCAAACTTAATAGTGTGTAGTTTGATAACACATTTCCATATAGACCATTTCCCCCAGTTTTTTCGCTCTATTCTTTGTTCTTGCTCCCAGGGGTTGTGTTCTGCAATCAAATTAAAAAAAAAAAAAAAAATCTGTTGCCATTGGGTCAACTCCAACTCACAGTGACCCTATATATGATTAAATAAATAAAAAAAAATGATTAAATAGTTGTGCTTAAATCTTTACCTCAGGTTCTGCTTTCTGGGGAAGTCCAAGCCAAATCATGACCTTATAAAGAAAAGATCCTTATCTGGTTATGACTTCTACTCAGAAGTAAGAGAGAGAAATAAAAGTCAAATTAGTCCTTAAAAACTCAGAAAATAAGAGGCGGCTTTTACTGGGAAGAACAAGAACCTTCCTGAAGCCTCCTGAACTTTGTTTCTGTCACCTGGGCTGCGGTACCTAAGACAGCCCCTGCCCACTTGAAACAGAATGGGTGGGTTCAGTAGTTGTCCATTCTGGAATGGAAATTCAAGCTTGGACAATGGGCTATAAAAAAGAATGACACTTGTTAAGTTGCGTCTTTCGAGGCTCATTCCTCAGCATTATTTGCTGACGGCTTGTAAAACTATGCATTGAGTCAGGTCCTTCATGTTGTGAATCATATCTGAACATTTAACTGTCTAATTAATAGACACCCTGAGTTATCTCGAATATCAATATCTTTACCAATTAATCTATTACCTTCCCTGGAACTGTTTGTCTTATCTCAATTAATGGACTCACCCTCCGTCTAAAGTCCAAAAGTTACTTCTCTGCATTTAATCAGACTTAAGTCTTACATAATCAATATCCATAATAACTTTCATTATTTGTCTCCTCTCCTCTATTCCCAGGGCCATTGGCTTAGTTCAAATTCTCTTCACCCATAAAACGAACATCTGCCATAGGCCCTTGATTATTCTCCCTATCATCACCAGTCTAGATCTACTTCAACTCAGACACACCTCAGAAATTCAAACCAATTTGTCATTCCATTGTCCAAAGTTTTCCACTATCCCCTCCACCCTTACCGTAGGCGTAGAATGAAGTTAAACTCTTTAGCATACCCTGGCTTCTATCCATTCTGATTTGATCCTTTTTCACAGTCACTGTATTTGAACAGTGTAGGATTATCTGTTTCTTGAGTCACGTTAATAAATCGGTGTCTTTGCAAGTGTCCTCGCAATCCTTTTCCAAACTAATCCCCACTAGTCCAGCAAACTAAACTCAAACTTTAACTCCTTGGGTAAAGCATCTTTGAGCGTTCCTCCAGCTCTTAGAGCCCCCTGTATTTCTCCCATTGGAGCCCTCCAGACACTGTATTCTAATAAATGCATCACTTTTTGATTCCCACCTCTAGACTGGGAGTTCATGGAGCCAGGAGAGTTATCCTTGTGTTTTTAATGCATTACATACAATCTGGAGGCTGATAGACTTTCAGTATAGTTAATAATTAATGAGTTGAATAATTACCTAAAGTCACATTCACATCTCATCAATTCTGCTTTTTCCCCCTTGCATAAGGAACAGTAAAATGCTTAAAATTGAAAGCTCCTGTGGACTTGAATTTGGTGCCTTCTGTTTTCAGGAAGAAAAGACTCAAAGAAAATAGTAGGTGATGAAAGCCACAAAAGAGGAGTATAAAAGGTTGATAACCAAAGGTTGCTACGAAGTAAGAGGAAAAAGAACAAACAGCCCCCAGGCTTGATAGAAGATGAAATGGTACAACCCAGTAACATCCATTTAGTATTTTCTCCACATGAGCGAGATCAATACGGTCTTGTGCCTGGGTCTGCATCTTCTAGCACCATTACCCTCCTCCTTGCCCTCCCACACCCACACATCACATAAATGCATGCAATCAAATACAAATGTCACCCACCTGGCTCACTGAACATTTGGCTTGCACCTTCAGCCATTGTTTTTTTCATTCCAATGTTGCCGCTCATTAATCAGAGCTGTAAAATGTAGGGTGTGAAATCATATGGCCAGTCAGCAGCTGGGTGTGTGTCCCGTGTGTTGGTGGACTGGCTGGGGACCATTTTCTTTTTGAATGAAGCAAGTCATCCTGAACACACATTGATTTCTTGTAATTGCTTTTTCTTTTATATGGCAATGTGCTGGAGGATGTATTTTTTGTTGTTTCCCTTCTGATGGTTCTATTGCTTCTTAATAGATTTTGAGTTTTGTATCTTTAAGTTTGTATCCTAATATTGGCAGGGGACTTTTGACAGAAAGTACTGCTATGTTCAGGTGGTAGATATTGAAGTATAGACAGGGATGGGACATATGGCAGGAAAAAATGAAAAGAACCTAACTGTTCAAAATGCCTTCACAGACAAGGTCTATTTTGCGTCTCTCAAAAACCCTGTAAGATAGAACAGTTTTTATTATACTGATTTACAGATGAAACACTGACACTGGGAGGGCAAAATGATTTGGCCAAAGTCATTCACATGGAAAGTGGTAGATCTTGCTTGTGGTAGCAGAATCATCTACTGACTCATGTCAGTTCTTTTCCAATAGACGCACTTAAAAGTTACAAGAATAATGCAGTTATAATTTCCAGTTAAAGATCAATGGGATCATTCTGCGTGCAGACAATTTCATCAATGGAAACACACACCTTGAAAATTAGTGCCAATTACTATATTGTAGGTACACGCATGGCTGTGCGTGGGTATGTGAGAGTGCGTGTGCGTACTCTGAGATACATGGGGTTGCCATGAACTGGTATCAACTTAACGGCAACTAGTTTTAATGGATACACACACACACACACGTATTTCCTACACTTCTAATATTCATTTTGGTATGATGAAGCACATTTACAAAGGAAGAGACAAATAACTAACTTGTTCATGATCCCCTTCTGTGTTATCCTTGCTTTGCTTGTTTATGTAGTTTCTCGAGTTAACTTTACCAAAAAAAAAAAAAACCAAACCCAGTGCCGTCGAGTCGATTCTGACCTAATCAAATTCCAAGTCTGTACTTTTTCGCTCTATCACCCCCTGCCTTTTAATTTGAGAGCTAATGGCCAAGTACGAGTCAGAATAGACTGGGCGGCACTGGGTTTAATGGCCAAATTCAGTGACAACTGATCAATTAGAAATGGAGAATCTAGAACCCAGAGGACACAGGAGATAAGAAAGGTCTGCTGTGTTTGGTTGTAATTGGTAAAAGCCCATAGTTAAAACTCAAGCCAGAGGAATTAAATACATGAAGATTAGATAAAGTGTTAACAATTAGCAAATTATTTGAAACGAGAGCATCATTCTCAACAGACTGTGGTACAGCAAAACAAGATACTTAGTGGTGACACGTTGTATAACCAAGGGAGAGCTTGTTTCAGGAAGGACTGAATATTAGGAGTAAAAGACTAAATGGAAGGCAATCACTCTCTTTCTCCTCCTTCCTAATCTCTATCTCTTGACATTGTTTCTCTTATTTGTGGCCTCATTGTCCCCAAATAAAATCGGGTCTTCACTGTGTTCCAAGGAAGATGCACTGTGGCAGCCTTTGACTTGTATCCTTTGTTCTTATAACCTAAAAAAATGGGAACTTGTCTTCTCCATGTCCAAATTGAAGAGCTTGGGGGAAGAGCTCTGTTGGCCCAGTTGGATGACAGCCTTAGCCCTGGGCTCCATGCTGAGACAGTAGGAATCAATGACAGGTGGTATCTGGGTCCTACACCAATTCTGGGGCCAGAGAATGAGATCCTGAGACTGGTTGTCACCAACAATCACACTATTGCAGCCGAGAGGTACAGGTGCCTAAGAAAATGGGAACGCCAGATGGATAAAAATAACTAACGTGCACTGCACAAGCGTCCTATGGTAATTATCACTGAGTGATGAGAAAAGGAAACAGCACGGGCTATGAGAAAAAACAGTGGACTGGAAATCAGGTAATCTGGACTTCATTCTCTTATTTTCTGTATGCGAACACTGATTTATACCCTTGGACTTGAGCTTAATCGTCAGTAAAATGGGATCTTCCAAAATTGGCTGGGTGTACGAATCACCTTGGAGATTTTTAAACATATGTTCTCAAGATGTTCTGATAAAAGAAAACTATATTTTTTAATCATAAAATCAATAGAAATAATTCTCTCTGGGCTGGTAATCAGGGACCACTATATATACACAGGTGATTTCCCTGGGCGTTCCTTGTTCCAATAATTGATTATTATAATTGAGAGACAGAGAGAAACATATTTGAATGAGGAATAAGAACACATGGAGTTTCATGGCTGACCCAAGATAGCTGTACGAAGTACCGCTCAAGATTCCCAGTAAGACTTCTGATTGCTGGTAAACAGTGAAACTCTGCCACATGCTTTCAAGCAAGAAAGAATCTCAAAACTTTGCAGATAAAGATCAATGGGTTCCTTCTGCATGCAGCCAATTTTATCGGCGGAAACACGAACCATAGAAATAGACTACTCCCTGTGGTTTCTTGCCCTCCAGCTTTCATAAAGTCAAAACAGATGCTCGACAGCCTTCCAAAGCCCCAGACTGCTGGCAGCTGTGCACTGACTCCTGCTAATTAAGCCACCTATCACCTGACCAACAGTGCATTCCACGTTGGGATTGCTTAAGGACCTGCAACGATCAGACTAATCCTTCACCTTGTGTGGAGAAGATTCCAGACGCAGAACAAGCTTCTGCCAGTACTTTCTCCTTCTGCAAGGAGACAAGCGCTCCATGCTGAAAGCAAGAGCACGCTTTACTGGGTGTCTCTGTCATCGCTAGTTTGTGCGGGAAAAATAGCCTAGAGATCATTCAGTAAAGGAGTTCTCAACCAAGGTATACATTTGAATCACTCATGGATCTTCTGAATTACAGATTCCTTGAGCCAACCTACCTGTTGCCCTCGAGTCGATTCTGATGCATAGTGACCCTACAGGACAGAGTAGAAATGCCCCATAGGGTTTCCAAGGAGCTCCTGGTAGATTTGGATTGCCAACCTTTTGGTTAGCTGCAGTAGCTGTTAACCACTACACCACCAGGGTGAACCAACCTAACCAAAAGACTAAATCAAACCCTTTGCTGTCAAGTCGATTCTGATGCATAGTGACCCTACAGGACAGAGTAGAACCGCCCCGTGCAGTTTCTAAGGAGCGCCTGGTGAGTTTGAACTGCTGACCTGTTGTTTCACAGGCTTAGCACTTAACCACTATGCCATCAGAGTTTCCTAGGCCTTCTAAATTGATCTCATAAAGACAAACACATTATAAACTTACAACTCCTTAGATTACTGTATTTTTATGCAAATGACATGTATTATACCTTTATTGCCAACTATGCCCTCTTTGCCCTAACCCCCAGGCATTTTTGTAAGAGCACTATGCTATTTTTTTTTTTTTTTTTTACATGCTGTTCTGCTCTAATCTGGCTAAACACAACTGACCAAGCTGAATTCCTGCCTCTGTAACCAACAGGATGCAGAAGCCCAGGGCACTAAGAGGCTGATTGTAGACCAGAAATCAGACCTCTTGAAATTAAAACAAAGTAAATAAGAAATGTAAACTGAGGAATGGTCATTTGTGCTGCAATTTTTCTTAAAAAGCTCAGTTTAGAATCTGCCTGTTTGTATATCTGCTCAGACAGAGTATGGATGGAGCAAAGCTGAAGATTTACAGTCCCGAGTCACATACCCAAAACCAAACCCTTTACTGTGAAGTCGATTCTGACTCATAGCACTAGACAGAGTAGGAAGGACTGCCCCACAGGGTTTCCAGAGCTGTAATCTTTACGGAAGCAGACCGCCACTTCATTCTCCCGTGGAGTGGCTGATGGGTTTGAACCATGAACCCTTCAATTAGCAGCCGAGCACTTAACTACTGCACAACCAGGGTTTCTACTGAGTCACATAACCTTGTTTAAATCCTGGTCATGTCCTCACTTTCCACAAGGTATTATGAAAACAGCCACAAAAGTAATAGTGAATTTCACCTCTCTTAGAAAATGACCTTACCTCCTGAGTTTGAATTTCAACTCCAACACTTAGTGTGAAACCTCATGCAAGGTGGTTAACCTCAGAAATCTCATCTGTAAAACGGGAATAACCATACTACCTATGCCTTAGGATTGTTCTAAGACTTTATGGTAAAAAAAAATAAGAAATGCAAAGCACTTTCCCCAGTGCTTGGCAGTGCCTACGTGCTTGTAAGTGTGACCCAATACCTGAGAAAAATATTCCTACTTACTGTCCATACTGGAGTCTAGGCCCCAGAGGGTTAAATCTTGATTCTGTCAGCTACAACTGCCATGATCCACAGGCCAGCTCTGGTCAGAGAGGTGGGTGAGCCTGAAAAAGGCAGATAGAGTGGAGACTATTAGCTGGAATATTAGTGCTTTGCTGTTCTACCTGTGGACCATGGGACAGCAGCATCAGCAACACCTGGGAGCTTGTTAAGAAGCAAGAATCTTGGGCTCCGCCCAAAACCAATTGAATCCAAATCTGCATTTTAACAAGATCCCCTGGCAATTCACATGTACATTAAATTCTGAGAAATACCATTTTAATGGGTCAGGCCCAGGTAAGCCAGACGCTGGAAGGACAGCATAACTCATCACCAACACTACAAAACAAAAATAGAATCCACCAACGACGGGGAAAAGCAGTTACAGAGAAAACTCACTGACAGGTAACTGACAGGTAATTTTCCCCAGCAGAGCCAGTAAATGGAATCCTGTAATAGGAGGGTGTGCTGTCTAGGACTGCTCTTTAGGGTCCAGTCACTCAGAAGGACTGTAACCCTAACCAGAGAGATCAAAAGACTGAGAAAACTTAGAAAAAAAGTAGCTGGAATGCATCAGAGGCAAGAGGAGAAGTCAAAAACAAATTCCTGGACCAGAGATGGCTCTGGGGCAGGAGGAAGGCTCAGAACTCAGAGCAGGAGTGAGCGGTGGGGAGGGGTGCCTGGCGCAGGAGTAAAGATCTTGAACTCCAGGTTAGGGTAGCCCGATGCCCTTGTCATGGAGCTCTGATGGAGCAGTGGGTAAGTAATTTGGCTGCTAACCAAAAGGTCGGCAGTTCAAATCTACCAGCCGCTCCTTGAAAACCCTATGGGACAGTTCTACTCTGTCCTCTAGGTTTGCTGTGGGTCAGAATCAACCCAAGGGCAACAGGTACCGGATTCCATTGTCACAGGAACTGTGAGACACTGACAATGTGGAGGACACAGCCTGAAGGTGGTGGCCATTCTGTGAAAGGTAAGAGTCATGAACACATATGAGGACTCGGTGCTTCTCGACCACACTGACACGTCACCATCTTCAGGGGAGCTTCACCACAGACTTTGCAGAAGTTGACCCCCACTCACCTGGAGTCTGCTTAGTGATGCAGAGCGAGGCCTTGGCCTTTCTACTGTCCTTAGAGTTCCTCAGGTGAAGCTAACACCCAGCCAAATTGAAAACAGTGTGTTAGGGACAAGGCAGAGTGAGAGAAGAAAATTCCAAAACCAGTCACTGGTAAAAACGAGGCACTGGTGTTAAGGAAGCACTGAGTTTCTGTTTGTGGTGATGGAAAATTTGGCCTAGGACACTGCTGATGGTTACACAACATGATGGGTGTAGTTGGTGCCACTGAATTGGACACATGAAAAACGTTGCATTGGCCAATGTCTTACCCATGTTTTCGCAACAATAAAAAAGCCACTAAAAGATAAAAAAAAGGGAAAAGGTTCATCATCAGCCAAGGTAAGTCAGAGAGAAGCTGGTTGAGTGAGCACAAGCAGGGTGACTGTGCATGGACCGGCAGCCAAAGTCCACTGGGCCAGTCGTCCCAGTCCAGCTGTGGAGCACAGTCTACTCTGACACACACGGGGTCACCACGAGTCAGGGTTGGCTCAACGGCAACTGTTTTTTTTGTTTTTTTTACCAAGTTCCCACTCAGTGCTAGCCCCACTGTGGCTCACTCAACCCTTTCAAAGGGAACTGGATTTTAGAATAATAATAATTGTGTGTGTGTGTATGCATGGTATACAGAAAAAAATTAAATACTTTAAAATGTTAGACATACACAAAAACTCTATAATCTCAGCACGCAAGGAAACCCTGAAGACAGTTACAAACTAAAAGCATGCATGTGCAGGTGAGTAATTACAACTGCCTTCAATTATATAAAATAAAAAGGAAAAATGCCCCATCCTTTAGGTACCTCCTCAAAAATAATCCTTGTTAGTAATTTCCTGTAATACCTCCTAGAAATATTTCAGCACTTACACTCCTCTGTATCTGTGTGTATGTTTCTGTACTTTGTTTCCAAACGCCAGAACTTACACGTACTGTTAGGGGCTGCACTTTGCTTTCATTAAGTGGTGTACCATGGTTATCTTTCCATATCAGCAGAAATGTGTTTACTTCCATCCTTTTAAATGTCACAACACATAGTATCCCATTATTTGCATTACAGTAATTTATATAGCCAGCCCATCTCGAAGGACATTTTGTTTCCAGGTTTTTTCTTTCCCCTGTTACAAACAAGGCTGAAATCAGAGTCCCTATGTGTCACGTATGCCTATGGCAAGCTAGCTGGATCAGGGGATACATGTATCTTCATTTTCATAGCTATTGCCCAAGCTCCTTCCACAAAAGGTAACCGATTTACACTTTTATTAACAACGGATGGGGAATAACTATCTTCGCCACACTCTCACCAACATTTAACATTTCTGTCAACCCGAGTGGTAAAAACTGCCATCTCATTCTGGTTGTATTTGTACTATTTAATCCTGAGCTAAGGCGTCCTGGTGGTACAGTGGTTAAGCACTTGGCTGCTAATGGAAAAGTTGGCAGTTCAAACCCACCAGCTGCTTCGAGGGACAAAGACGTGCTGGCTTGCTTCATAAAGATGGCAACCTTGGAAACTCTATGAGACAACTATATTCTGTCCTACAGAGCCACTGTGAGTCAGAATCAACTCAATGGAAAGTGTTTTTTTTAAACATGAGTTGCCCTGGACCTAAAATATATCAAGAGACAGTCATGATAGTTATGTCTGTGTGTCTGTTTCCCCTACTTCAGCATGAGCCTTGACTCAGTTATCTTCTCCATCCATAGCTCACTCCTTAAAATTCCAGCATTGAGCAGTGTTTTGGCAAAAAGAGGGAGCTCATAAATAGTTACCGAATTCATTGGCTGAAATGAATCATCAACTGTCCAGGAGTGGTTTTACTTCTATTGCTGTGTGTGTGTGTGTTTACCCAAACCATAAGGATTTAACGTTTGGTACCTGATTCCAGCCTGCAGAAGTCTGACAGCAAATGGTGGCTGCTGGAGTGATGAGAATAGCTGCCTGAAAAGAAGCACTAAGAAAATCCAGAGGGGGTGACTACCATGCCAGGGAAGTGAACCAGAGGTTCCTTCCCACTTGGAGAGGTTTCTACCTTGGAAGGCTCCAAAGAACCCTCACAGACACTCCAAAAGGGGCTGGCCCAGCATGTGAACATCCATGAAACACAGCCCTAGTGGTCATGAGGCAGTGTCCACATCTCCATCATGACCCCTCCTCTATTCTCACCTGGCTCTACCGCTGAAGGAGCAGAGGCAGCACGTGTAAGAGTGAGGAGGATTAATCAAGCAATTGAAGGAACATGAAGACACCCATCACTTCCTCTCCTCTACTGCAGGATTCTAGTCTAAGGCAGAAGAGCTTAAATTGGGTGAGAGATTGCACCTGCCGAACTGGGCATTTTAATATCTGAACATGGCCAGAAAAGCTAGCCCACATTCCACCCAACAGCTGAAAAAACTTCAGCTGAACTTGCTTAAAGAAGCAGTGTTGAGGGAGAATAAAGTTGGTCAGCTTGCTCCTGGCAAATTGAATTCCTCGCCCTTTGGCCACTTGAGAATTTGGTTGGAACCCAGCTCAATTCCTGTCTCTAGGTGTTTAAAGACCTCTACCAATTCCCCTGGGTGGTGCAAATGATTAACATACTTGACTGCTAACCAAAAGGTTGGGAGTTTGAGCCCACCCAAAAGCACCTTGGAAGGAAGACCTGGCTGCCCCTTTTGAAAAGTTAGCCATTGAAAGACCTATGGAGCGCAATTCTACTCTGACACACATGGGGTCACCACGAGTCAGGGTTGACTCAGTCGCAACTGTTTTTTTACCAAGTTCCTGCTCAGTGTTAGCCCCAGTGCGGGCTCATCTGATCCTTTCAAAGGGTAGGCCACAGCCGCATGCTTCTGTTCAACCCTGCTATTTTTCCAATTATTGCTGGAGATTTTAAAAAGAATAGAAATATGACAGCATTGTCCTGTTGTTATTCCCAAGCTCCATTTGAAGGCATGTAAACACCCACTAGTGTTCTGTATAATCACACATTTGTATGTATTATCATTTGCTATTAGTTTTATTTCTCCTATTTTAAACATTATTATCCAAACAGGCTGGGCACAAGCCTTCTGTGCTTGTTCCACCATAAATAAACAAAAATGCCTAAACACAATTTGTAAAATGTCATCTCCAACCACAGCTAGGATGCTGCATAAGTAGGAAACCAAAATTAAATCAAACTGGGCACAGTGCCCAGACCACAGGCTTCCGGCAAACAGAACCGGAGGGAGAAAAACATCAAAGATACTAAATTGCAAAAAATGGGTGAAATAACAGGGGAACCACAGTAATTAACCCCAAGCTCTGTCTGTCTGTCCTGGGCAGGGCTTTGAACCGGTTCATTCCAGCTCAGTCAACCCTCTATTGAGAAGTTGCATTTCCACTCCAGATCTACTGAATCAGAATCTACATTTTAACAAGATCTCCAGGTGATTCTTATGTATATGTAACCTGTAGATTCTGATTCAGTAGATCTGGGTGGAAACAGAAATTCCCAGCAGGGGGTCGAACTGCATGAACTGGTTCGAAGCCCTGGTCCTGGGGCCCACCTTCTAGATACCTTTAGAAAATGCATGCCGAAAATTATCAAATTTCATTTGAAGTGAACCTCCATTATTGGCATCACTTGATTTCCATAAAGCTAGAGAAAAGACATATTCTTTGTTATCTGCAGGTACTGATCATTTTTTCAGCCACCTACTAACCTACTGATGCCTTGGTTAAACATTCAGCTATTAACCTAAAGATCAGCAGTTTGAATCCACCAGGAGCTCCTTGGAAACCCTATCCTGACAGTTCTACTCAATCCCGTAGAGTTGCTATGAGTCAGAATCAACTCTATGACAATTTTTTTTTTTTTTACTAATCTACTCCTTTTTAAGAAAGTAAAAGAACAAGATTGATAGTACCAATAACAATGGTAATAATAATAACAATAGCAGCAATAGCTACAGTAACCAGCGCTACACCTTTTACTAGCCAGTGCAGCAGATGCCATTGGGACATTGCCCCAGATCCCTCAGCCTACCTGAGTCTACCTGGAGCTCAGGTCCCTGGCAGGCTGATGGCTTCCTGTCTCAAGCATCTGGATCTTTCCTGTCTCTCCTCTGCCTAAGGACTTTTTCCAGTCCCATGTGAGCAGGCGTGTGCTTTACCACATGTAGTCACAAAGCCCAGGAATGTGAGGGTGTAACATCCTACCAGGTAACCCTCAGCCAACAGGGGATGGGGGCCAGCAGCCAAGACTCCAACTACTCTGGCCTGCTCTTAAACAATTTAACTATTCTTTGCAGGCCATGGTAGCCCTGAGTCCCTGTGGTCCACAGTAGACACCAATTCAAAAGTGTGCCTTGTCTCTTCTCCATCCCCAATATCACTTTCCCACTTCTTCTGTTTACTTAAGATCACATCCCAAAAATCTTCCAGTATCTGCTAATAAATAATATTTAGTAATAATAATCAGTATCTCACAGTCCAATCTCCATCTCAGCATCTGCTTCCAGTGACCTCAACCCGTGACTTCTGGTACCAGGAGTAACCCAAGAAGGATAAAGTTTTCAAGCAGGATCGTTCACCATCTTTCTGGCAATGAAGTCCCAACATTAGTAGAATGTGAAGTGCAGAAAGTCCCTGTCATAAAATGACAGTCCAATTGTTAAAAATTACACTGGCGAATTGCGAGTTTGTATAACAGGGATGATAACGGGTGTAATGTATTAGGCATTTGAGGCAGACATGCAGAGGAAATAATGCCTATAAGAATAACAGTATTGGATGGGTATGCTGCTGCCATTGTTGTTCTGCAGAAAGGTGGTAAACAAACAATTGAGTATGAAACAATTGAGCACCAAGTACGAAATTCAGAGAACTTCTTTGGTTGCATTCAAAGAAACTTTCATCTCATGTTGAAGGAGGGAAAAGAAAGCAAGGCTGGGGGGCAGTTGTCTTGGTTTCCTAGGGTGGCCATAACAAAATACACAAAGTGGGTGGCTTTCAAGGACAGACATGAATTTTCTCACAGTTCTGGAGACTGTAAATCCAAATCAGGATCTCAGCCATTCCTATTCCTTTTGGAGTCTTTGAAAAAGGAGCTATTCCAAGTCTGTCTTCTAGTTTTTGGTGGCTGCATATAAAGGTATGCATGATCAACATGGGATGACTCTGAGAAGCAATACTTATTCCGGGCTAGCTGAGACTTCCCAGCCTTCATCACAGTCTGATTTCTTCTACTGCTCAATCCAGGTTTCTCCCCTCATTTCTAGGTATTGACCCCTAATTAACATCTAACCTCCCTCAGCCCAACTTCTTTCCTTACCTCTGCTTCAGGAGAACCCAACCTGTAACCTTTGCTGAGAACTCATATGTCTGATTTAGTAACTTTATTCACAGATTTGAAAGACAGCTTCCCAGAAGCTCCCCTGTGCCTGACACGTAGTGGTTATTCTATACACATTTACTAACTTTCACTGAAGTGACATTGAAGCTGGATGTTTTAAATAAGTAGTCATTCCCAAGGCTGAGAATATTTGGGAGGATTTGAAGAAAACTTGGACATATTGAGGATGGAGGGGAAGACCATGGAAAAATGAATAGTGTGGGTTTGTCAGAGAAAACTCCAAGTGCACATCTTGACCCACACAGTAAGGAGAAGAAGACATGTAAACAGAAGGTGAAATAGGAGTCTTTCAGAGGACTCAAATGGAAGAAGAGTAGAGTGAAAATAACGAAAGTGGGTAAAATGGCATAGCCCTTAGCATGGGCCAAGATCAGTACCAAGTACTTGGCATATGTTATCTTTTTTTTTCTAATAACAATGCAACAAAAGAGGCACCACAGTTTTCAATATTCTACATATAAGACTCTGAAGCTCAGAAAGAGTAAGCAGCTTATTCTTTGTGAAACTACCTGAGAGGCAGAGCTGGAATTATCGTTCTTAGGTGCCATCCAGTCAGTTTTGACTTTTTTTTTTTTTTTTTTTTAACCCTACTGGACAGAGTAGAACTGCCCCGTAGGGTTTCCAAGGAGCAGCTGGTGGATTTGAACTGCCAACGTTTTAGTTAGCAGCTGAGCTCTTAACCGCTACTCCACCAGGGCTTCAGAGCTGGGATGTTGTTGTTGTTGTTAGGTGCCGTCGAGTCAGCTCTGACTCATAGCGACCCTATGCACAACAGAACGAAACACTGCCTAGTTCTGAGCCATCCTTGCAGTCGTTACTATGCTTGAGCTCATTATTGCAGCCACTGTGTCAATCCACCTCTTTGAGGGTCTTCCTCTTTTCCGCTGACCCTGTACTCTGCCAAGCATGATGTTCTTCTCCAGGGACTGATCCCTCCTGACAACATGTCCAAAGTATGTAAGACGCAGTCTCGCCATCCTTGCCTTTAAGGAGCATTCTGGCTGCACTTCTTCCAAGACAGATTTGTTCGTTCTTTTGGCAGTCCATGGTATATTCAATATTCTTCACCAACACCACAATTCAAAGACGTCAATTCTTCTTCGGTCTTCCTTATTCATTGTCCAGCTTTCACATGCATATGATGCAATTGAAAATATCATGGCTTGGGTCAGGCACACCTTAGTCTTCAGGGTGACATCTTTGCTCTTCAACACTTTAAAGAGGTCCTTTGCAGCAGATTTACCCAATGCAATGTGTCTTTTGATTTGTTGACTGCTGCTTCCATGGCTGTTGATTGTGGATCCAAGTAAAATGAAATCCTTGACAACTTCAATCTTTTCACCTTTTATCATGATGTTGCTCTTTGGCCCAGTTGTGAGGATTTTTGTTTTCTTTATGTTGAGGTGTAATCCATACTGAAGGCTGTGGTCTTTGATCTTCATTTGTAAGTGCTTCAAGTCCTCTTCACTTTCAGCAAGCAAGGTTGTGTCATCTGCATAATGCAGGTTGTTAATGAATCTTCCTCCAATCCTGATGCCTGTTCTTCTTCATATAGTCCAGCTTCTCGGATTATTTGCTCAGCATACAGATTGGATAGGTATGGTGAAAGAATATGACCCTGGTGCACACCTTTCCTGACTTTAAACGAATCAGTATCCCCTTGTTCTGTCTGAACAACCACCTCTTGATCTATGTAAAGGCTCCTCATGAGCACAATTAAGTGTTCTGGAATTCCCATTCTTCACAATGTTATCCATAGTTTGTTATGATCCACAAGGTCGCATGCCTTTGCACACTCAATAAAACACAGGTAAACATCCTTCTGGTATTCTCTGCTTTCAGCCAGGATCCATCTGACATCAGCAATGATAACTCTGGTTCCACGTCCTCTTCTGAAACCAGCCTGAATTTCTGACACTTCCCTGTTGATATGCTGCTCCAGCCATTTTTGAATGATCTTCATCAAAATTTTGCTTGCGTGTGACGCTAATGATAGTGTTCCACAATTTCCATATTTGGTTGGATCACCTTTCTTGGGAATAGGCATAAATATGGATCTCTTCCAGTCAGTTGGTCAGGAACCTGTCTTCCATATTCCTTGGCATAGATGAGTGAGTACCTTCAGTGCTGCGTCTGTTTGTGGAAACATCTCAATTGATATTCCATCAATTTCCTGGAGCCTTGTTTTTCGCCAATGTCTTCAGAGCAGCTTGGACTTCTTCCTTCAGTACCATCGGTTCCTAATCATATGCCATCTCTTGAAATGATTGAACATCGACTATTTCTTTTTGGTATAATGACTCTATGTATTCCTTCCATCTTTTGATGCTTCCTGTGTCGTTTAATATTTTCCCCATGGAATCCTTCACTATTGCAACTCGAGGCTTGAATTTTTTCTTCAGTTCTTTCAGCTTGAGAAACACCAATCGTGTTCTTCCCTTTTGGTTTTCTATCTCCAGCTCTTTGCACACATCGTTATAATACTTTGTCTTCTCGAGCCATCCTTTGAAATCTTCTGTTTAGTTCTTTTACTTCATCAATTTTTCCTTTTGCTTTAGCTGCTCGATGTTCGAGAACAAGTTTCAGAGTCTCCTCTGACATCCATCTTGATCTTTCTTTCCTGTTTTTCAATGACCTCTTGCTTTCTTCATGGATGATGTCCTTGATGTCATTCCACAACTCGTCTGGTCTTCAGTCACTAGTGTTCGATGCGTCAAATCTATTCTTGAAATGGTCTCTAAATTCAGGTGGGATATGCTCAAGGTCATATTTTGGCTCTCGTGGACTTGCTCTGATTTCCTTCAGTTTCAGCTTGAATTTGCATATGAGCAGTTGATGGTCTGTTCCACACTGGGCCCCTGACCTTGTTCTGACTGATATTGAATTTTTCCATTGTCTCTTTCCACAGATGTAGTCAATTTGATTTCTGTGTGTTCCATGTGGTGAGGCCCATGTTTATAGTCACCGTTTACATTGGTGAAGGAAGGTATTTTCAGTGAAGAAGTCGTTGGTCTTGCAAAATTCTGTCATTTGATCTCCGGCATTGTTTCTATCACAAGGCCATATTTTCCAACTACTGATCCTTCTTCTTTTTTCCTACTTTCGCATTCCAATCGCCAATAATTATCAATGCACCTTGATTGCATGTTCGATCAATTTCAGACTGTAGCAGCTGATAAAAATCTTCTATTTCTTCATCTTTGGCCCTAGTGGTTGGTAAGTAAATTTGAATAATAGTCGTATTAACTGGTCTTCCTTGTAGGCATATGGGTATTATCGTATCACTGACAGCATTCGTACTTCAGGATACATTTTGAAACGTTCTTTTTGACAATGAATGCAACACCATTCTTCTTCGAGTTGTCATTCCCAGCATAGTAGACTATATGATTGTCTGATTCAAAATGGCCAATACCAGTCCATTTCAGCTCACTAATGCCTAGGATATGGATGTTTATGTGTTCCATTTCATTTTTGATGATTTCCAATTTTCCTAGATTCATACTTCGTACATTCTAGGTTCCATTTATTAATGGATGTTTGCAGCTATTTCTTCTCATTTTGAGTCATGCCACATCAGCAAATGAAAGTCCCTAAAGCTTTACTCCATCCATGTCATTAAGGTCAACTCTACTTTGAGGAGGCAGCTCTCCCCCAGTCATCTTTTGAGTGCCTTCCAACCTGAGGGTCTCATCTTCCAGCACTATATCAGACAGTGTTCCGCTGCTATTCATAAGGTTTTCACTGGCTAATACTTTTCAGAAGTAGACTGCCGAGTCCTCCTTCCTAGTCTGTCTTAGTCTGGAAGCTCAGCTGAAACCTGTTCTCCATGGGTGACCCTGCTGGTATCTGAATACCGGTGGCATAGCTTCCAGCATCACAGCAACATGTAGGCCCCCACAGTATAACAAACTGACAGACACGTGGGGGAGAGCTGGAATATCAACCCATAAAATAGTGGAATGGACAGAAATGAAAATTTGAAGTCGAGTGACACCGTTACTAAATCAATGATAGAAACTGACTATCCCCACCCTTATTTTTACACAGAAATTTTGTTTAAGCTGTTTTTAGTCAAGTTTTTGATGACTTGAAGCTGTTATCATTCTTCCTTGATTAATTGGGGCTAATTGCATATTTAATATGCATTGAATCTGATATGTCATTAAAACTTTATCTTTTAGCATGAGGCTTTTGCAGACAAGATCATATGCAATTCCTAGAATGAAATTATTTGCTTGACTTTAAGAGAAAATGACAAATTATAACAAGTCTGTTTACTTCCTTGTCTTTGTCCAATTAAGGATATTGTATATACAAACTACCCTCTTAGAACCATAGTTTCCAGAAATCAGAAAGTATTACCACATGTCTGATATATTCATCCATGAATCTTAAAAAAGCATATCTAGCCTCTCCTTAAGCATTGGAGTTCCTGAGTAGCACAAATGGAATGTAAGAAATATGAATGTAAGAAAATTGGAAATCATCAGAAATGAAATGGTAGCCATAAACATCAATATCTTAGGCATTAGTGAGCTGAAATAGACTGGTATTGGCCATTTTTAGTTGGACAATCATATATCTACTACGCCAGGAATGACAACTTAAAGAGGAATGGTGTTGCATTTATCATCAAAAGAACATTCAAGATCTATTCGGAAGTACAACACTGTCAGTGATAGGATAATATTCATACGCCTACAAGGAAGACGAGTTAATACTATTATTCAAATTTGTGCACCAACCACTAAAGCCAAAGATGAAGAAACTGAAGATTTTTATCAGCTTCTGCAGTCTGAAATTGATCGAACATGCAATTAGGATGCATTGGTAATTACTGGTGATTGGAATGCACCAGTTGGAAACAAAGATGAATATTGGTAGCTGGAAAATATGGCCTTGATGATAGAAACAACGCCAGGGATCGAATGATAGAGTTTTACAAGACCAATGACTTCTTCATTGCAAATACCTTTTCTCACCAACATAAATGGTGACTATACACATGGCTCTCGCCAGGTGGAATACATAGGAATCAAATCGACTACATCTGTGAAAACAGATGGCAGAAAAACTCAATATCATCCATCAGAACAAGACCAGGGGCCGAATGTGGAACAGACCATCAATTGCTCATATGCAAGTTCAAGTTGAACCTGAAGAAAATCAGAGCAAGTCCATGAGAGCCAAATATGACCTTGAGTATATCCCACCTGGATTTAGAGACCATCTCAAGAATAGATTTGCCCCGTTGAATACTACTAGCCTAAGACTAGGTGAGTTGTGGAATGACATCAAGGATATCATCCATGAAGAAAGCAAGAGGTCATTGAAAAACAGGAAAGAAAGATCAAGATGGATGTCAGAGGAGACTCTGAAACTTGTTCTTGAATGTCGAGCAGCTAAAGCAAAAGGAAGAAAAGAAGTAAAAGAGCTGAACAGAAGATTTCAAAGAGTAGCTTGAGAAGACAAAGTATTGTATTATAATGACATGTGCAAAGAGCTGGAGATAGAAAACCAAAAGGGAAGAACACACTTGGTGTTTCTCAAGCTAAAAGAACTGAGGAAAAAATTCAAGCCTCAAGTTGCAACAGTGAGAGATTCTATGGGGAAAATATTAAACGGTGCAGGAAGCATCAAAAGAAGATGGAAGGAATACACGGAGTCATTATACCAAGAAGAATTAGTCAGTGTTCAACAATCTCAAGAGGTAGCATATGATCAGGAACCGATGGTACTGAAGGAAGAAGTCCAAGCTGCATTGAGGCATTGGCAAAAAACAAGGCTCAAGGAATTGACGGAATATCAATTGAGATGTTCAACAAAAGCATGCAGTGCTGGAAGTGCTCACTCACCTATGCCAAGAAATTTGGAAGACAGCTACCTGGCCAACTGGAAGAGATCCATATTTATGCCTATTCCCAAGAAAGGTGATCCAGCTGAATGTGGACATTATTGAACAATTTCAATTTGGAACTGACTCAATGGCACCTAACAATAACAACAACTTGATGTACCACGTACTGTTTTAGGTACTCAGGGTATAGTAGTAGAGAGAGGCAGATGATAAAAGAAGAAATAGGATAGAAACGTGTGTCATAAAAACCAAAAGCAAAAAGGGGGAAGGTGGTGTTACACGATGTAAATAAGTTTCAGGGAGAGTTTCTTTAGATGAGACAGTAAAGGAAGTCTAATCCAAGTGAGGTGCAAATTTAATCCAAGGAGCTCAGAGAATGGTAAGAAGTAGCCAACCACAAGAATATCTTGAAAAAGAATTTTTCAGGAAAAGGTGAAAGAAATTAGTTCAAAATATGTTTATTAGTTATTGAAGTGGTACTGTAAGTTCTAGGGGCTTGAAAACACTCTGGGAGCAGTCATCAGAGCAACATGTAAAGCTGCATCCTTGGGCTCTTAGCTTTCTCGCACAGGGTCTCCATGGATAACCACAATCTGACTAATGTCACTGGAATAACCTGGGGCAATTACACATGAGCTAAGTTTGGGAAAAAGAGCTCTGTGATAGGATACAAAAACCTGAGACCTAGTACAGTTCTGCCCTGCGCTTATAGGACAAATTTGGCCAAGCAATTTTTCCTTTCTAGGACTTGGTATTCCCATCTGAAAGAGAAAAGATTGGGCTAATTTATAAAGTTTTTAGGTTTTTATTCTGTTAAAAAGGAGGCATGAATTCAATGTTGGGAGAGTACTTTCTTCTCTCCTCTCTCTAGAAAGGAAGAGTGCTCATAGGTATCAAGGTGGATTCAAAGATGCCAAAGAGGGCACACTACATACAGCTCCCTGTGTGAAGGGGGAGGGAAGATACAGCTTCTTCCTGTTTCTGATTCATGTTCGTTCCTCCCATATAGCTGCAAAGGCAAATGAGGCCATCAGGTCCTTCTATGGATTAACTATCCTTCCCTTGGAAGGTCATTTGGGACTAAAATAAGTTTTTGGAGCAAGGAAACATGGAGTGAGTAGCTCTCCAATTTTAGAGCAGTTGATTAGTGTTTTAGGAGTCATCTGAAGTTACACGTGAGAGGAGAAGACAGGGACTTTCTGGAGATGGGAACTAAGCAGAGATGCAGTTGCTTTGCCTGCCCTCTGCTTTAATATGGAGCACCCAGCATGAGGAGACTTACTGTGAACATGAAACTGTTTACCAGGTCCTGGAAATCTACCTTATCTGAAGGCTGTGTTTAACTATATTTGGCTGCATTAAGCCTGCTGAGAATATACACTCTTGGTTTCTGAATGGGCCCAAGAATAACCACATTCAAGAATTACAATTCTTTCCATTACCAATACAACACCCTAGAGCAGATTTCTAAGGGCCCTGACAACTTGCATTATTGTCTTTTCCTACTCAGTTGCTTGCGACAGAGCTTACAATGAAATGACTTTAAACAATGTCATGCCTCTTTACCCAGAAAGGCCACTTACAGGATCTGATCCACAACCAACCTGCAACAGAAGGGAGGGAGTGTTGGACTGAGAGGCAAGGGCCGCAGAGCTGTCTCCATGGCACTGTGGCTGGTGAGCTCTGTGACCTTTGTAGTCACTTCCCTTCCACACTCACTTTCCCTATCAAAGCAAGGTGAGGGGTTAGAAGAAAATCTTCATTCTTTCCTCTGATTTCTAACTCAATTCAACGAACATTTACAGAGTTTATACTGGGCTGCAGTCACTGTGTTAGACATACCCCAGCTGTATAATTTATTTTTTATTCCATTGAAAACTAGAGTCAGGTAATTTTCATGCAATTTTTAGCACAAAATCAATGGACTGGGAGCCACAAGCTCTAGGTTCTGCTTACAGCTTCATCATTAAATATTTGTGTGATCTTTACAAAGTTACATCTGCCACCTGGGTTTTAGTTTCCTCATTTGTAAGAAAAGGAAGAATGAGAGGATGGTTCACAGTTAATCTGAAAGTATTTCATCACCATCCTCCCAAGCCCAGTCGTAGAATAACCATGTACTGAACATATATTCTGTGCCAAGTAGTGGGATAAGAACGAGGGAAAATAAATAATCTTGAAAGTTATTTTTAGAAATGAAAGGTAAAAGAGAAGTTAGACTTATTCCCTTTCGCCTTTGCCTCGTTCAAGGAGTCTGCCCTAATGCATAGTCTGAAATGTTGCTCCTTTCTCTGTTCCTTGGGATCCAGAGCATTTTCTAAGCATAAGTCATTACATAGCATGGAAATGGTTGATTTACCTATCTATCTTCCTTTCCAGACTTGGAGACCTTGAGAACAGAGCCCATACCCTAGATTTCTTTGTATTTGCAATAACTAAACAAGTTCTGCAATGTAGTGCCAATGCCAGTCTTTGTTGAGTTGACTTTGACTCACGGTGCCCATATGTCTGTCAGAATAGAACTGTGCTCCATAGGGTTTTCGATGACTGATTTTTCAAAGGTAGATTTCCAGAACTTTCTTCCAAGGCACCTCTGGGTAGACTCAAATCTCCAACCTTTTGTTGGCAGCTGAGTGCATTTAACTGTTTGTACCACCCAGGACCTGAAACCTAGTAGGTGTCCAATAAAAGTGTGTTATAAGTTACTCTTCACCACCTACTACTACATTCCAGGGGTAAGTCTGTTCCCAACACACCAGAGAGCAGTCTACATCACTGAAGTCTCAATTGTTTTATTCTAGATCCTACTCTTAAGAAATTGTAAATCAATTCATCCCTAATTTTTTTTTCTTTTAGTTTGTTATTCGGAATATGTTAAGACAAATATTTTCTCCTTTCCCCCTTCCATTGTAGGTTGGCACAGTATACTTTCCTGCCTACACTGATGTTGGATTTGGCCATGCGACTTGCTATGGCCAATGGGATGATATCAGGAGCAATGTGATAGAAAATTTAAAATATGCTTGCCCTCTTGAACTTGTTCTATTACCAGGGACCTTGAGGAGTAAGGAGGGCATGGCCTGGTTGTCAGTGGTTTTAAAAGCATAGAGACTCATGGAACAGACTTGAAACCAACCTACAGCTTAAAGCCAAGCCAAGCCTAGATCAACCAACACTTAGCCAACTCTTAGATTTCTGAGTAAGAATAACTAATTGTTGCTAGAGATTATTTGTCATGCAGCACGATGATAATGGTAGACCCCTGGTGGCACAGTGGTTAAGAGCTTGCCTGCAAACCAAAACATCGGCAGCTCAAAGCTACCAGCCACTCGTGGAAACCCTGCAGGGCAATTTTACTCAGTCCTATAGGGTCATTCTGAGTCAGAATTGACTCAAAAGCAATGGGTTTTTTTACTATGGTAGCAGAAGAGAGGTTTTGGTTTTTTTTTTTTTTTTTGTAGCAGAAGAGAGCTAATAGAGTGATAAAGTCACAGGTGAATCATTTCTTCACATGCCTTGTGGCCCTGACCTCCTTTAGCACTCCAATTTCTAGAGAATTTTTATGTTTGCTCCAAAAATTAATTGAGCAAGCACAAAAATTTAGGGTTTTGGGTATAGATATTAAAGCAGCAGCACTGCCCAGAAGGAACTCACAGTCAGTAGGTGAGGCAGATGAGTAAGCTGATAATACATTAGGATGCGGTATTTGTTTTGACAGCCTGAGGTCAGGCATAGATGGCATCTAACAAAACCAAGGGTTTGAGTGGATTTCAGGAAGGCTTTTAGTAGCAGGTGATGTCTATACTGAGTTTTGAAAGATTAGTAAGAAATAGGAAAGTAGAGAGAGATTTTTGTTGTTGCTGGATGCTGTCAAGTCGATTTCAACTCATCGTGACCCCACATGATAGAGTCAAACTTCCCCATAAGGTTTTCTTGGCTATAATCTTCAATGAAGCAGATCGCCATGTCTTTTCTCCTGCAAAGCCACTGGGTGGGTTTGTACTGCCAACCTTTTGGTGAGCAATCAAGCATGATGGCATACAGAAAAAAAAAATCACGCTTTGAGACCAGAATAGATGTGGGTTCCTATTCTGCCTTCACAGCTTACTAGCTGCATTAATTTGCATGGTACCTAGCTTCTCTGAGACCTACTGTAAAATGGAAATACTATATAATTCCTTAACTAAAATGGAGATAATTATACATGAAGAATGACCAAATTTGCCTTGGAAGAAGTACAACTAGAATGCTCATTAGAAGCAAGGATGGCAAGACTATGCCTCACATATTTTGGACATGTTATCAGGAAGTACCAGTCCCTGGAGAAGGACAACATGCTTGGGAGAGTAGAGGGTCAATGAAAAAGAGGAAGGCCCTCAAGGAGATGGATTGACACAGTGGTTTCCACAATGGGCTCAAACATTGCAATGATTGTGAGGATGGTGCAGGATTGGGCAGTATTTCATTCTGTTGCACTTAGGGTTGCTATGAGTTACAACTGACTCAATGGAACCTAACAACAACAAAAACATGCATGTCTCACAGATTTGTTGGAAAAATTAGATATAACACATGTAAAAGAAAAACTTCGAAAGTATCTACTGATGAAGAGAAGCAAGAGGAAGAAAAGCGGAGGAGAAGAAGAAGAAAATAATAGAGAGGGTTTTCCCAGTCTGTTTTGAAGGATAGAAGGGAATCTTTTGCAGACCCTTGAAAATGGCTTTGACCACAGACTTGATTTATTTTTCCTAGTAATGTTGAACAATCTAGCAGTCTTCTCTCTGGCAGAATTATAAGGTTACACCTCTACACTCTCACTCAGTGCTGAGAACTAAGTACTGAATGCTATATACTAATTACCGAGTACTAGGTGCTGAGTGTTATGTATTGAATACTAACAGCTACACTATGCCCACTAAGTCAGCTTCTTAACCACCTTCCAAACATTTATTTGGGAAAGTGGACTTGAATCCACTTTTACTGGGATCTTCAAAGTTTTGGAGCACTGTTATATATATTATACACTCTAATTCAGGAGATCAAAATTGAAAGCCTCACTCCCCACCTGTGCTATAAGTCTCTGTTGCCTCCCTCTCTGTCTAGACACAGTGCTTACCACCCTCACCCTCATTCACTATCTTCCAGACACATGAGTCATCCTTTGATTCCTCAGATACTAGAATTTTTGCCATTGCTGTTCCTTCTGCTTATAAATCTCTTTCCCCAGAGTTTTCCATGACTGACTCCTATTCAAAATTCAGGATGCACCTCCAATATTTCCTCCTGAGATACACTTTTTCCTGATGACCTGCTTAAAATGACTTGTTTTAAAGAGAATTTACATGAAATTATATATCTAAAATGTGCATCTTCTTTTTCTCTTCCCCATTCACATTCAATTGAATTGTAACTCCACGAGATTTGGTAAATGTAAAGCTTAGAACAATTACTGAAAAATAATAAGTGTCCAATGATTTCTTACTCACACAATATAACCAGAGAAGCAATAGGCATAAAATCTCGGGACACAGAGTCAGTTTAATATAAGGCAAATGTATCTAAATCAAATCTTTCTCAAAATAGAATGAGTATCTTCTGAAACGCTGAGGCAGAATGTGAAATGAAAGGTTGGGGTTGACCAGTGATGAGAGATGAGGCAGGTGATATCCCAAGGGATAAATCAGAGAGACTCTTGGGTATCACATTAATATATCACCTTATGTTGATTAGATAATATAAATACTTTGATGAGTATATTAATCAAAGTCCTGTTGAAAACATGAAACCAGTCTATTTATCTTAAGCAGCAAAAGGAACACTTATAATTCATTACAGCGCTCACAGAATCTCTGAGAGGACGAGATTTCCTGGGATTGATGCTGTTGTTGTAGTTAGGTGACACTGAGTCAATTTTTGACACATAGCAACCCCATATGACAGAGTAGAACTGCCCCATAAGATTTTCTAGTCTGTAATCTTTATGGGAATGGATTGCCAGGCCTTTCTCCCACAGAACTGCTGGGTGGGTTCAAACCACCAAGCTTTTGGTTATCAGCTGAGCACTAAAGTACTAGCACCCACCCCTCTACACCACACCATAACATTTGCCTGCAGAAACACTACTCCCAACACCGCCCAATATCAGCAATTATGAAACCACGCTAGATGCCGTAAATCTCACCACAGTGCCTCATAGTAGGTGATCAGGTTGCTCAATTTAGTCTATAGAGTTCACAGATATGCATTTCCTTTGCAGAACTAAGATAACTACATTAAACTCTAGTTCAAAGGTGTCTTAGTCACCTAGTGCTGCTATAGCAGGAATACCACAAGTAAATGGCTTTAACAAAGAGAAATTTATTCTCTCACAGTCAGCTAGGCTAAAAGTCCAAATTCAGGGCCTCAGCTCCAGGGAAAGGCTCTCTCTCTGTCGGCTCTGGAGGAAGGTCCTTCCGGTCAGTCTTCTCTTGTACTAGGAGCTTCTCCACGCAGGAACCCCAGGTCCAAAGGACAAACTGCTCTCAGTGTGTCTTTCTTGGTAGTCTGAGATCCCCCAGGCCTCACCCCAGGGAAACTCTCCTTACATTGGATGAGAGATGTGACCTTAGTAAGGGTGTTACAATCCCACCCTAATACTCTTTAACATAAAATTACAATCACAAAATGTAGGACAATCACGCAATACTGGGAATCATAGCCCAGCCAAATTGATACACATATTTTTTGGAAGACATAATTTAACCCATAACAAAAGGCTGTCTCAAAAATGTAGCTCTCATCTTCTCAGCCTTTCCAGAGCTGGAAGATGTGGTAGAATATCTTGGATGGCTACTGAATGGATCAGATCACTCTATTTTTCACTCAGAGTCAGACTTGCCTGTAGGTACATGAGTCTACCTAGAAGATAATGTAAGACAACCTGGAGAGGATTCCAGAAAAGGATTTCTGCTTTGTGTGGAAGGTAGGACTAGCTACTTTATAAGGTGGCTTCCAACACTGGGATTCTTTGATTCTTTTGGAGTTAGCTTTTTGGAGAAAATATGTGTTAGGAAAGCGGAATTATTTTTATTGAACAGTTTCTATGTTCCCAGCAATCCCCTGAGTGCTTTGTCTGTATTTTATTATAAAATTCTCTCAGAAACACTGTAAAAATGGCATGGGGGTGCAGTCTGACCTCCTGTAACTTCACAAAGTTGAATGAGAATCAAATCAACAGCCCAAGTCTGATTCCTATGAGATGGAGATCAGACATGTCTCCTCTTTCTGTCATCTTTACCAATCCTGATACCAACCGTCTTTCCCATGGCACTCTCTATTTCTCTGCTGGGTTTGATAATTCATGGTAATGGCCACACAGAAATCACAGAAAATACTCACTATTATGGGGTTTATTACGGAAGTAACATTCTACTTTGAGAAGACAAAATAAAGTATTATGATAACATGTGCAAAGACCTGGAGTTAGAAAACCAAAAAGGAAGAACATGCTCTGCATTTTGAAGTTGAAAGAACTGAAGAAAAAATGCAAGCCTTGAGTTGCAGTAGTGAAGAATTCTATGGGCAAAGTATTGAACAATGCAGGAAGCATCAAAAGAAGATGTAAGGAATACACAGAGTTACTATACCAAAAAGAATCAGTCAACTTTCAACTGTTTCAGGAGGTATCATATGGTCAGGAACCAACAGTACTTAAGGGTGAAGTTCAAGCTGCACTGAAGACATCAGTGAAAAGCAAAGCTCCAGAAACTGATGGAATACCAACTGAGATGTTTCAACAAATGGCTGTAGCACTGGAGGTGCTCAGACAGCTATGCCAAGAAATTTGGAGTACAGCTACCTGGCCAACCCACTGGAAGAGATCCATATTTATGCCTATTCCAAAGAAAGGTGATTCAACCAAATGCTGAAATTATTGAATAATATCATTAATATCACTTGCAAGTAAAACTTGAAGATCATTCAAAAGAGGTTGTGGTAGTATAGCAACAGGGAACGGCCAGAAATGCAAGCTGGATTCAGAAGAGGATGGGGGACCAGGGATAACATTGCTGATATCAGATGGATCCTGGCTGAAAGCAGAGAATACCAGAAAGATGTTTACCTGTCTTTTACTGACTGTGGAAAGGCATTCAACTGAGTGGATCATAACGAATTATGGACAACATCGTGAAGAATAGGAATTCCAGAACACTTAAGTGTGCTCATGAGGAACCTGTACAAAGATCAAAAGGCCGTAGTTTGAACAGAAAAAGGGGGTACTGTGTGGTTCAAGATCAGGAAAGGTGTGTGTCAGGTTTGTTTCCTTTCACCATACTTATTCAATCTGTATGCTGAGCAAACAATCCGAGAAGCTGGACTATATGAAGAAGAACAGGGCATCAGGATTGGAGGAAGACTCAATAACAACCTACAATATGCAGATGACACAACTTTGCTTGCTGAAAGTGAAGAGGACTTGAAGGACTTACTGATGAAAATCAAAGACCACAGCATTCTGTATGGATTACATCTCAGCATAAAGAAAACAAAAGTCCTCACAATTGGACCAATAAGCAACATCACGATAAATGGGGAAAAGATCGAAGTTTTCAAGGATTTCATTTTACTCAGATCCACAATCAACACCCATGGACGCAGCAGTCAAGAAATCAAAAGATGCATTGCGTTGGGCAAATCTGTTCCGAAAGATCTCTTTAAAGTGTTAAAAAGCAAAGATGTCAATTTAAGTACTAAGATGTGCCTGGCCCAAGCCATGACGTTTTCAACTGCCTCCCAGGCACCTGAAAGCTGGGCAATGAAAAAGAAAGACTGAGGAAGAAATGATGTCTTTGAGTTATGGCATTGATAAAGAATGATGAATATACCACGGACTGCCAAAAGAACAAATAAATCTGCCTTAGAAGAAGTACAGCCAGAATGCTCCTTAGAAGCAAGGATGGTGAGACTATGTCTCACATACTTTGGACATGTTATCAGGAGAGACCAGTCCCTGGAGAAGGGCATGATTCTTGGTAAAGCAGAAGGTCAGCAAAAAAGAGGAAGGCCCTTAATGAAATAGATTGACACAGCGGCTGCAACAAGGGGCTCAGGCATAGAAATGATTGTGAGGATGGCACAAGACTGGGCTGTGCTTTGTTCTGTTGTATACAGGGTTGTTATGAGTTGGAACTGACTTGGAGGCACCTAGCAACAACAACAACAGGTTACTATTCAGGCTCAGGAACACTCAAGGTACAGTACTCCTATCAGGACAGCCTCTTTTCAGTTGTGCTTGCAGGAACACCTCTCTCTGCTCCTAGGCCTTTGCCCTACTCAGGCAAATGTTACGAAGCTCTTTTAGCTCCTCTGATAAGTCCCCATAGGCACCCCTGTCACTCAACTTTCTTGTTCCATGGGCTGGGAAGCCCACAGCACAGTCTTCTGTTGGTCTTTCCTTCCACCATTTCTCACCATCTTGAGGGTTACAGCTCACTCTCCTTCCCTCGGTCTCCTGGTTCCAGGAACTTCTCAGTGCAGGGATCCCAGGTCCCTTGGTGGTGGTAGGATCCTCTCCTTCCTCCCTCTAAGATAGCTCATTTCAAGCCCAGTTGGATGGTAAAAGGTGACCAATCACCCTTGGTGGGACAAAATTATCTTATTTGCACAGTACCACCCAATTACTTGGGAGGGAGTTACAAGACCATGGCAAGAAAGGCCACACAAAAGCTGTCCTTTGCACCACAAATATCATGAAGTAAAAGATAAAGAGGATCTTGTCACCTCCTTTATCCAACCTCTGACCCTGTCTCCACATGTATTTCTGGGTTAGCAGTCTCTGTCTCTAAAAAGGATAAGTTGATTTTTAGAGCTCATAATATTCATTAGGCCACATATTTTCTAGGGGGTGGGGTTATCAGGCTTTTTATGCCAGCATTACTTCCTCCCTTGCATTCATTGCTCTTATAATGGATTCTCATCTATAGGATGCTTCTGTATATCTGTGCATACTGAAGTGGTCAGCAAACTAAGACAGTGCCTACTTCCTCAGGACAGACCCAGACATATGCCTAACACTTCTATGTATGTTGTATCTTCTCTAGAGGTGAAACTGTGTGGGTAATTCAAAAGAGCTTGGAGAGAAAACGGAGTTTCACTTAGCCTCAAGCCTAAGTAATGCTCTCCAATCCAGCTGTTCTCAAAGTCCCCTTACTCATAGTATCAAGTATTTTTCCAGACAGCAAAAAAGAGGTCCTGTTCTTCTGTATGTAGCTCTTTCAGATGGGGATTCTACAATAAGGAAAAGTGAAGGGTATAATAGGTACTCCAAAATGTCACCTATAATCCCTCATTGTAAATTTTGTGTGTGTGTGTGTGTCATGTTAATGTCAATTTCCTGGCTTTTATACTATATAATAGTTATATAAGATGTCACTTTTGGGAGAAACTGAGTGAAGGGTATATAAGATCTTTCTGTACTAATTTTGAAACTCTTTGAGTATCTAAAATTATTTTAATGTTTTAAAAATTAAATAAGGGGTCAAAGTCATTATCAACAGAAACAAACAAAAAAACTGTTTACCATCCCTCTAGTGCAAGGAAGGCTCAAATCAAGCCACACAAGGACTTGCCCACCACTTCTTTAGGCAAAAAGAGATGTTTGAATCCTTTCTTGAGAAGATATATATGACAAAAGAGTTGTTTCATATTAAAACCAGTTAGACATTCAAAAAAAAAAGAAAAGAAAGTAGGTATTTTACGTATCTATTTTACAGCTGAGGAAATGGAAGCACTGAGCTAAATAACTTGTCCAAAATCATGCAGTTAGGAAATGACTGTTTAGATTCAAACATGGATATGTCTGACTCTTTTCACTCACTTTCTCATGGAAGGATACAGCATGCAAAGGGAGTTCTTTCTTATCCTTGCACAAGAATCTTCAGATAATATTGTTTCTGACATTCAGGGAAGCATCAAGTCCAGGGAAGCCAACCACATAGTTTCCAAGAAATTTGCTCATATCCAGGAAGTCTTTGATCCCTGCAAGCACCTGGACCAAGAAATCATGAGCATTTTTCTCTGTCAGAGCTATTGCAAGAGCCTGTTTATGAACCATCCAACAGGTGAATCTTGCCAAGAATAAACCAGTGTGAACACCCGTAGATTGTAAATCTGGGCCCCACAGGCACCCCCATGATGCGATTATGCCATAAACTTACAGATACTCTTGCTCCACAGAAGGTTTCAACAGAGTGTAGAAGGAAAAGGCAGCCAAAAGTAGGGTGTGATTTGAGGAGCTGGAAAGAAATCTTTGCTCCATTAAATCCTAAAACCCCCTATGATTAAGTCTCTTTTTTGATAAGACTTGTGCTGAGAGTGTCTGTTCCAGTGGAAATGTATCACAGGGGTAGAAAAGAGAGAATGCAGTTCTCTGGGCTTTAAATTAGCACCTCATCTATAGGTATATTTTCTTTTGATATTTCCAGCATTTAGACTTAGAAGAGGGAGAGCTGTCAATAGATTTTGATGGCAAAATGTGAAAAGGGGAAAATGTGGGAGAGTTCAGTAACTATACAAAGAATGATAAGGTGAGTTAAGAAATGCTCTTCCTCCATCACTTAGTAGTTGTGTGACTTGGAAGAAAGCCTTTTTGGTTCTCTTTTATGCAATAAAGTCCTAGAGATATTGCGAAGATAAATAAAACACGTGAAAAGTGTCTTGTGAAAGGTAAAGGAGTTTTCAAATTTAAATCAAATTCAGATGATGTCACTTGAGCACACTAGCTATGCTTCCACTCAGTGTCTTCTCACATATTGTTCCCTCTACCTAGAATGCTCTTCCCACTGATATTTTTCTTGCTTTTTCCTCCTATTCATTCAATTTTTGTGCAAAAGCCACCCCCTCTTAAGAGTCCTCCCTGATCATCATATAGGAAATGAGAGCCCCTGACACTCCCTTTAATATTTTCCTGCTTCGTTTTGTCGCCTAGGACCTGAAATCATATATAAATATTTTAATTTATTTTAATAGCCCATCTCCCTCACTAGATCATAAGTTCTATTAGGGCAAGAACTTAATCTGTTTTCTTTCAGTTGTAACTGCAGCAACTGAAAATTATCAATGCATAGGAGGAATTCAGTAAATATTTAATAATGAAATAACCCTGTGAAAATATTATTTTGTGTATTTTACAAACAAGGAGCTGAAGTCTGCAGACATTTCCCTACATAATAATAGCTAATATTTACTGAGCACTTACTATATTCCAGGCTTTATTATAGGTGCTTTAAATATCTCAACTCGTTAAACTATGTCAGCCTAGTTTACAAACATAGTTTCTTCTTTAAGAGATTCAACTATTAAAATGGGAAGTGGAAACATCATCTGTTTTATTTAAGTGTCTGAGACTGGCTACAATGAACAGTGATGGCATAAGCCTGTCTTTGCTTGACTGTGTGTTGTTCACTGTTGCGTGCCCTGAGTCTAGCACACTGCTCATCACATGAAAACTGATTAATACATCTACATTGATTGAAAAAAAGATGTATTAAATGTAAAGCGCCCGGCACCATTCCATACACATAGTAATGTACCATGCCTAGCATATAATAGCTAAATATCATTGTTTACATTATCGTTAAACACTTTCATAAACCTAGCCCTGGTGTCACAGTAGTTAAGCACTCGGCTGCTAACTGAATAGTTGAATAAAAGAAAACCAAAAAAAAAAAAATTGCAGTGGAGTCCATTGTGACTCATAGTGACCTGTAGTACAAGAGTAGAACTGTCCCATAGGGTTTCGAAAGAGTGGCTGGTAGATTCGAACTGCCAACCTTTTGGTTAGCAACTGAGCTCTTAACCACTACACCACCAGGGCTCTGAATAAAAGAAGGGGACTTATTAATAATAATTAGGCAGTTTTAGATCAGAGAAGCCAGGTGTTTGAGATGGATAGGCACGTCATAGATAAACAAAGGTATGGATACCATATGGAAGTAGATGATGATGTAGATATACATATTTTAGGAAATTTCAATCGTACTGCAAAGTCTTCTGACCCTGTTCCCTCAATATTCAATCCTCATCCTAATCAGTGTCATTAAAACAAAAAACAAGCCTCAAAACGATGATCTTAATGTCTTAATCATCTTATATGTGTATAATCATTAGTTTAGTCTTTATTGTTGGTATTAAAATTGATGCCAATTTTTATAATTTTCCCTGTTTAAAATACAATTATAATTAGCATCTTTAGGTAAAGAGCTTTATCAATTTTAACTCAAAAAACCATTTTCAAGAGATATAATTTAAAGGGAAAATATGATACAAAATAATAAATTTATGTATTATTTGATTCCAGGTTTTTTTTTTTCCTGCTGTTGTTGGTTTTGTTTATTATTGTTGTTTTTTGTTTTGTGCACCTGTGTGTGTGGACTCAAAAAGAGTGTAGTCTAATTTCAAAGCGTATGGCATTCAATTTGACACTTCACTTCTCTGCGTGCAGATTTATTTAAAAGTAAATAAATAAAGGATCGAGGAGATAAAAGAAGACACTGACATGTGTGCATGTTCTTGGTTAAAGCAAAAGCACCTTTTGGATCAAGGTGACATTTGAAAAAGAGAATCGACTCCAGGAGCAAACTTAGGTTATTCCCTGCCCCAAATACTTACTAGCTTGGGAAACTACAAAAAAAAAAAAAAAAAAACCCAGGATTAAACTCTGCTAAGTATCAGTTTCTATATCTTTTTTTAATCTAGTGTTGCTATAACATCTCATAATCTGTGCAAAGCTCTATATAAAACCTCCAGGCACAAACTTGGAACCCAACTAAATCAATCCTTCCTCTCCTTCCCGATCCTCACGTAATATTATTCCCTTATTCCATTTATCCATCCATTCATTCATTCACTTATTCGTGTTCATTATTTAGTTCGAATTAATCATATTCTTTAGTTTGCTTGGTCCTTCGAAGTTCCTATCCAGTTTTTTTTATATTTATACCTTTTATCACCAAAGCCAGTCTACCCTTTCCAACTGCTGTATACAATCCTATATGCTTTAGTTTAATCAATTCCTTCTTTTTTAGCTTCTTAAGATGGAAGCTTAGATAATTGATTATAGACATTTCTTCCTTTCTAATTTAAGAATTTAAAAATATAAATTTCTTCTTTGATTTAATTTGACATGTGCTGCTTAAATCTAAATGTTCAGAGATTTATCAGGTTTTTTTTTTATTGGCTTCTAATTTAATTATGTTGTAATCAGAGAACTTTATATTTTTCAATCAGTTTAAATGTACTGAGACTTGCCAAGTGTTGCATATTCACTTGAAAGGAATATACATTTTTATTATTGGGTAGAGTGTTTTAAAAATGTCAGTTAAGTCGAGTTGTAGTGTTGTACAAATTTCCTATTGCTTGCTGATTTTCTCTCTACTTGTAATACCAGTTGTTGAGAGAGGGGTTTTGAATTTCCAAATATAATTGTGGATTTGTATATTTTTCCTTTCAGTTCTTTTAATTTTTCTTCTTATGTGTTAAGCTCTGTTAGTGGGTGTGAGCACATTGAATATAGTTATAACTTTCTGGTGAATTGGCCCCTTCATCATTATGAAACATTCCTCCTTATCACAGTTTGTGTTCTTACATTACTTTGTCTGATGTTGATTAAATCACTCCAGCTTCCTTTTGATTAGTATTTACCTACTATACCGTTATTTCCCACCATTTTACTTTAACCTTGGTTTTTATATTTAAAGATAAGTTCTTGTGGACAGCATGTACTTGTGTCTTGAGTTTTTATATATTTTGAAAATCTCTGCCTTTTAATTTGAATATTTAAACATTTTATGTCTCATGCGCATGCAATTATTGACACGATTTGGTTTAAAACTATCCTTTCGATATCCCATTCTTTTTCATATAGTCCAGCTTCTTGGATTATTTGGTCAGTATACAGACTGAATAAGTATGGTGAAAGGATACAACCCTGATGCACAACTTTCCTGACTTTGAACCAATCAGTATCCCCTTGTACTGTTTGAACGACTGCCTCTCGATCAATGTGAAGGTTCCTCATGAGCACAATTCAATGTTCTGGAATTTCCATTCTTCACAATGTTATCCATGATTTGTTATGATCCACACATTAGAATGCCTTTGCATAGTCAATAAACATCTTTCTGGTATTCTCTGCTTTCAGCCATGATCCATCTGACATCAGCAATGGTATTTGTTGTTCCATGTCCTCTTCTGATTCCAGCTTGAATTTCTGGCAGTTCCCTGTAGATATACTATGCAACCACTTTTGAATGATCTTCAGCAAAATTTTACTTGCAAGTGATATTAATGATATTGTTTGATAATTCCCACATTCGGTTGGACCTCTTCCAGTCAGTTGGCCAGGTAGCTGTCTTCCAAATTTCTTGGCATAAATCAGTGAGCACTTCTAGCACTGCATCCATTTGTTGAAGCATCTCAGTGGGTATTCCGTCAATTCCTGGGCCCTTGTTTTTCACCAATGCCTTCAGTGCACCTTGGACTTCTTCGTTCAGTACCATCGGTTCTTGATCATATGCTACCTCCTGAAGTGATTGAATGTCGATCAATTCTTTACGGTGTAGTGACTCTGTGTTTTCCTTCCATCTTCTTTTGATGCTTCCTGAATTGTTTAATATTTTCCCTGTAGAATCCTTTAATATTGCAACTTGAGGTATGAATTTTTTCTTCAGTTCTTTCAGCTTGAGAAATGCCAACCATGTTCTTCCCTTTTGGTTTTCTATCTCCAGCAATTTGCACATGTCATTATAATACTTTGTCTTCTTAAACTGCCCTTTGAAATCTTCTGTTTAGCTCTTTTGCTTCATCGTTTCTTCTTTTTGCTTCAGCTACTTGACGTTCAAGAGCAAGTTTCAGGGTCTCTTCTGGCATCCATTTAGGTGTTTTCTTTCTTTCCCACTTTTTAATGACCTTTTGCTTTCTTCACATGCGATGTCCTTGATGTCATCCCACAACTCATCCAGCCTTCTGTCATTAGTGTTCAACACGTCAAATCTATTTTTGAGGTGGTCTCTAAATTCAGGTTAGATATACTCAAGGTCATACTTTGGCTCTAGTGGACTTGTCCTAATTTTCTTTAGCTTCATCTTGAACTTGCCTAAGAGCAATTGATGGTCTGTTTCACAGTTGGCCCCTGGCCTTGTTCTGACTGATGATTTTGGGCTTTTCCATTGTCTCTTTCCACATATGTAGTGGATTTGATTCCTGTGTATTCTATCTGGCAAGGTCACATGTAAAAAAAAAAAAAAACCTATTGCCACTGCGTCAATTTCAACTCATAGCAACCCTATAGGAGGGGGTAGAACTGCCCCATAGAGTTTCCAAGGAGCACCTGGTGGATTCAAACTGCCGGCCTTTTGGTAGCAGCCATAGCTTTTAACCACTATGCCAGCAGGGTTTCCTCCACATGTACAGTGACTGTTTATGTTGTTAAAAAAAAGTATTGGCAAAGAAGCAGTCATTGGTCTTGCAAAATTTTATCATGTGATCTCCAGTAACATTTCTATCACCAAGGCCATATGTTTCAACTACCGGTTGTCATGGATTGAATTATGTCACCCCCAAAATGTGTGTATCAATTTGGCTGGGCCACGATTCCCAGTATTGTGTGTTTATCCTCCATTCTGAGATTGTAATTTCATGTTAAAGAGTGGAACTGTAACACCCTTACTAAGGTCACATCCCTGAGCCAATGTAAAGGGAGTTCCCTGGGGTGTGGCCAGCGCCACCTTTTATCTTACAAGAGATAAAAGGAAAGGGAAGCAAGCAGAGAGTGGAGGGCCCCATACCTTCAAGAAAGCAGTGCTGGGAGCAGAGTGCGTCCTTTGGACCCTAGGTCCCTGCGCAGAGAAGCTCCTGGTCTGGGGGAAGATTGATGAGAAGGCTGACAGAGAGATAAAGACTTCCCCTGGAGCTGACGCCCTGAATTTGGACTTTTAGCCTACTTTATTGTGAGGAAATAAATTTCTCTTTCTTAAACCTGTCCATTTGTGGTATTTCTGTTATAGCAGCACTAGATGACTAAGACAGCGATCCTTCTTTGTTTCCAACTTTCACATTCCAATCATCCCAATAGCATGTTAGATCAATTTCAGACTGCAGAAGTTGGTAAAAATCTTCAATTTCTTCATCTTTGGCCTTAGTGGTTGGTGTGTAAATTTGAATAACAGTCGTAGTAACTGGTCTTCCTTGTAAGCATATGGGTATTATTCTATCACTGACAGCATTGTACTTCAGGATAGATCTTGAAATGTTCTTTTTGTTGATGAATGTAACACCATTCCTCTTCAATTTGTCATTCCTAGCATAGTAGACCATATGCTTGTCTAGTTCAAAATGCCCAATACCAGTCCATTTCAGCTCACTAATGCCTAGGATATCCATGTTTATATGTTCCATTTCATTTTTGACAATTCCCGATTTTCCTAGCATCATATCTC